>NW_021576751.1:0-333 GCF_001605985.2 Dendrobium catenatum
ATTTTAGGAAATTTAAAATTTGGACCCATATAAATTTGTTTGCTGCTATTATAGCAAATAAGTAACTAGTTAGAGATGAAAAGAGAATTCATTCCCCAGCGGAGTCACCAGAAATCTGTTAGCTCCAAAAATTCGGCCCCGACATCCCCGCCGCGCATTGTTTGCTTTTGTGCTTTTGCGAGGGAGTTTTAACACATTAAGTTCTGGGGTAAATTTTGGAAGGCAGATGGGTTTGTAGATAAGATACTACCCAGAGATTTCGCCCTCAGTTTATAAGGACTTTACGATCTGAGTTTTGGTTTCCTATAGGCGTAAGCCCCTACAGTTAATTAC
>NW_021576752.1:0-1102 GCF_001605985.2 Dendrobium catenatum
TTTTAAGAATATTTATTTTTTCACTAGATCAGGGAAAGTTTTATCTCTTGTTCGTTTCCTTTAAAAGAACTTGAGTTGGGATTATCCTTTTTTTTCTTTTTCAAAAAAATTAAAAACAACAAAAATATTTTTTTATCTCCTCTATTTTTAAAGTGTTCTTCTAGTGAGGGGGAGATTAGGAGAAAATATTCCTTTGTGAAAATTCAAATTGTAGTGTTTGCCATCATCAAAAAGGGGGAGATTATTGCAGATATGTTTTCATGGTTTATGATTTTGATGATACAAACACTCTTATTTCTTTATGACTGCATTCTACTAACATTTCAGGTTCACACGATCAGACTGCAATTTGGAATTAGCTCAAGATTGGGAAGACTAGGTCTGAGTCAGTTTGTACATTTTTTCCTTTCTTGAGTCTATTGTATTTGGTGTGGCTTCTGATGTTTTGTAACTTGGAAGATTTTCTGTTGCTCCCTAAAGATTTCTGTTTTTGGTAACACATCCGGGACGATATTTATATCGTCCTGGATGATCTGTCCAAAAGCAGAAACCCTAATTAGGGCATCCTCATTAAAGCAGCTGTCATTATGAAAACACATCGTGCTGGACGATTTTGTATCAGCCAGGACGATAGGCTCAATTCAGAAAGAATCTGCCGCCTGATCTATTTAGAAATAATTTATTTTTGGAAATCATTCTGGTGGATCGTCCAGGACTATAAAATATCGTCCAGGATGATCCAGGTCAATTTTTCTAATTTTTTTTTTGGAATTTAAGGAAAGCAATTATGACTTGATTTCATGATCAAATCGGCATGGATGATTGCCAAATCGTCTTGGCCGATATGCTGGACGATTGGTCATCCGATAGCTATTTTTGAGGGCGATGTCGAGGACGATATTCCACAATTTGTACTGATCATCCAGGACGATATATTATCATCCTGGATGATATGAACAAACTTCTTTTGATCATCTCAAATCGTCCCGGATGATTGGGCTTAAATTGCACTAATCGTACAGGATGATATTAGTATCATCCTGGACGATAATGTCGGCAAATTGCATTAATGTGCTCATTTTTAGCTCTTCTATTTAAGCTA
>NW_021576753.1:0-304 GCF_001605985.2 Dendrobium catenatum
TATTTATGATATGATTTAGGGACCGTTTGATTTGATGTAGAAGAAATATAAAGTAAACTGAATATATTATAAAATGAAAATAATATATTTGAAATTCTTAGAGTTGATTGGATGAATGTAAAATAAATATATGTGATTACTTTTTTGTTTGATTTGAAGTAACACGAATGCATTGTAAAGCTCGACGATGATGATGATGGGTAGTGACATTGGTTAGTCGCGAGAACTAAGTCAGTAACTAGTGGATAGAGTACAGTTAGCTTGAGTTGCATTTGGAATTTGACAAGAACAAGTGAATTTTGAA
>NW_021576754.1:0-208 GCF_001605985.2 Dendrobium catenatum
TTACAAAATTTTGTAATAAAAAGCTGTTTTAGAAAGTAATAAAATCATAAGTAGAAGTTTAAGAATATGTGTAGATTAAATGCAAGAAGAAATAAGTAAATTTCACAAAATTAGCTAGCATCACATCATCATTTTATCATTACATTATCCAAACAATATGGGTTGGCTTTATGAGCCCTTTGCCATGACTGAATGTTCAGAGTTGTCC
>NW_021576755.1:0-302 GCF_001605985.2 Dendrobium catenatum
GGTCAATGGCAGTCATTCTATTACTCGATGTCTTTTTCTGTTACAAAGCTAGCCATGAATAATTGCAAACAATGTTCTGTAACAACCATTCTGTTATTTGAATTTTTTTTTTGGTTAAGTTATCATAATTGTAAATATACTCATATGTCAGATTTAATTTATGTTGTAATTTAAAATTTTGCATTAATAGACATGTATTGTATTCATTGGATTTGTTATTCCAACACTACAATTTTAGAGGTGTGCATTGAGCTTTATAGTTGGATCAGTGAGCTTATGCGTGAGTATTATATAATCCTCCT
>NW_021576756.1:0-272 GCF_001605985.2 Dendrobium catenatum
ACGATAGATATATCATCCTGGCCGATCAGTACAAATTCAGCTCATCAGCCTGGGACGATTTGGGACGATCAGAAAAAAATTGGTTACATCGTCCTGGCCGATATCACGATCGTTCAGGCCTATTAATTTAAAACTGATTTCAATCGTCTTGATCATCGCCCTGAATACAAGCTGTCCGATGTAGATCATCCAGGCCATTGTCCCTGCCGATCTTGCGATCATCCCGGACGATGTTATCGTATCAATCAACCATTAATGCTTTCCAAAGATAC
>NW_021576757.1:0-200 GCF_001605985.2 Dendrobium catenatum
GTCAATTGTTAGCAATAACTATCACTGCCTCTCCAAATGAACTTCATCATCTAGTAGCCAAAGAAACATAACAAAGCTAAGAAACAAGAATTGATAATGGATATGTTGTAACAACCATAGCAGGAGAAGCTGGAGGGGACTTTATTAGTGAAGAGATTATTAAGGAGTTTGGCTCAACTGAAAGAGCTATGCTTCAAGAG
>NW_021576758.1:0-260 GCF_001605985.2 Dendrobium catenatum
ACAAATATGATATATATATATATATATATAACATGTATGATTTATGCATAACATTGAAAGTCTTGATGAAATGATATTGATTAAATGATATTATTTAATGATATGAAATGAAAAATGGATCATGTATCTTGTTCTAATTGTCTTGAGTTACTGTAATATAGAAGCATGTGTTACTCATAGAGATGTGGCTTACTTTTAGTTTCTCTAATATTTTAAGATAATCAAAATGAATAGAAGAGGTGAAAATGTTTACCCTAGAC
>NW_021576759.1:0-297 GCF_001605985.2 Dendrobium catenatum
AGCAGTACTTAGCTCAAGTCAAGAACATTGTTGACAACATCGCTGCCTCCGGCACCAAAATCGACCCGGAAGATATCGTTCTCTATATTCTCAATGGTCTACCAGAGACCTATAATTTGTTCAAAACATACATTCGGGCATCCTCTCTTCCGGCCGATCTGGACGCTCTCTACTCCCTCCTCTGCAGTGAGGAGATCCACGTGAATCAATATCTCAAGAATGATCACCTCACAACCACAGCTGCTGTGAGACCTCGTTCTCTTACTGTTCCTCTCTGATTTGGATTTTTCTCTCAGG
>NW_021576760.1:0-547 GCF_001605985.2 Dendrobium catenatum
TAGGATGGTTGTTGTGTTTTAAAGAGTTTGTTGAGTGATTTAAACATTAAGCTAACATTTATGGAGTTTTAGAGCGATTTTGAGTTTTATGAATTTTTGAATATTTTAATCATTTAATTAAGGGGTTAGAAATTGACTTTTTGATTTAAAATGATTTCTGGAAAGTTAGTATTTTATTAAAATACTAGATCTTAATACGACCAGTTAGACAGTAAGTACGCTGAAATCGAATTTTTCTACATTTTATTACGAAGGTTTGAAGTTTTGAACTAGATTTTGACTTAAAGTTTGACCAATTTGTTGACTTTTTGAATTTGATGTTTTCTGGAAGTTTAATATTTTTAGTAGATATTAGGCATTATTATGAGTTGAATTCAAGTGAGTTTGTTCAATTTGGATTTTTCTTGAATTAGTTATGAGGGTTTGAAGTTTATGTACTTATTAGAATTTTCAAAATTATTTAATTAAAGGGCCTATTTGTGATTTTGCTCCAAATGAGATCCCAACTCATTGAAATCAGTTCCAAAGGTCAGGAATGACCTAAGGA
>NW_021576761.1:0-451 GCF_001605985.2 Dendrobium catenatum
TATCATTTGTCTAATCAATAGAATGTCTGTGTCAATTAATAGCATCAATTAATTCAATAAGGGACTCGTGTCAGAACGTACTCTTGCAAATCAGTCAATCAAATTATTCAATACGATTTACTCGATATCAATATACAATTCAATGACACTACGACAGATTCAATAATGACGACGTACGATGCTACAATAAGGAAATCATCTCAATCAATAGAGCACTTTCCAGTCAATTATATCTATCAGCTGGAAAATCCATCGAACAATCGAATCAGCTATATAAATCATCATAGCAATTGAAAACAAATCCATACAACGAAATTATCTAGTCAATAGAAATCAATACAATCAGCTCCATAAAGAAATCTATTCTACGGTAAATCAAATCCATACGGCAACAATCCATTCAATCAATCAATTGATAATCGATACGACGAATCAATGTATCAGTGTATCA
>NW_021576762.1:0-211 GCF_001605985.2 Dendrobium catenatum
ATCAAAGGAAGAGAAGTAGGGGATGTTTTGAGATTCTGAATCTCTTCAGAAACATCCCAATCTATCCTAAGTGTTGGTCTTATATTTGATTGAAAGGAATTTTTTTTAGTTTGACTGGTCAATTTTATTAGAAATTTGGGATTCAATTCCCGAAATTTGAGGTCTTATGGCTCGAGCCAGCCTCAGAACCTAGATCTAAATTTGGGCATTC
>NW_021576763.1:0-288 GCF_001605985.2 Dendrobium catenatum
TAATTAAATGTCCTTAATTTTTGTCCTTAATGACGCTAGGTTTAGTGGGTTCAAATCAATTGTTTTAACTAACCCTTGACTAACATTAATATGCACATACACAAAATCACAATCAAGCCCTTAAAACTAGGAGATCCTAGACTAGGTGGTGTGTGCACAACCTAAGCATGCAAAAGTTAGGAATAATTAACATAAATATTAAATAGATCAATGGAGAATTAAAAATAATTATCTATTAATCATCCCCCATTATTTCTGTTCACATAAGCTTAACCTATGTTTAAAATT
>NW_021576764.1:0-291 GCF_001605985.2 Dendrobium catenatum
TAAATTGATAGCCTTGTAGGCCTTGGTTACCCAGTAGCAATCAGGGTTGATTAGGTTACTTCAAATTTTTTGTAATTAAGGAATTGATTAATATAAAAAGTATTCTTTACTGATTTTAAAGGGTTTGTTAAGGATTTTATTAACCTATTAGGAAAATTTTGGAGTTTAGAGAAAACTGGAGATCCTTAGAGTTATCCGGGTATACTAACTATGGGAGCAAAACTTGACTTTTAGAATTAGAGCTGATCTTAAGGGTTTTAGATTTTTAAAAAATACTAGACCTAATTATGA
>NW_021576765.1:0-305 GCF_001605985.2 Dendrobium catenatum
GGAAGAGACTACAAACTTGTGTTTCATGGGAGAAGACCAAAGTGATGAGGAAGAGGTATGTAAATCAACTTATGATGAATTGTTTAAAATTTGTGAAAAAATTCATGCATCATACAAAAACTTAAAAAGACACATGCTAGCTTAAAATTTGAACATTCGAATCTACAAAAAGAGCATGAAGTTTTTCTCAAAGATCATGCAACGATTGATTCAAATCACATGACTCTTCTTGATGAATTTGATGAGTTGAACAAAAAGCATTCATAAATAATTGATGAACATAAGGCATTAAAAGTTTCACACAC
>NW_021576766.1:0-289 GCF_001605985.2 Dendrobium catenatum
TCGAGAGGGTGTAGAATAACCTTCTTATATTAAAAATTACATGCAAAAATCAATAGATTGTTAGAAAGTGGACATGTAAATTTTTCAAAAATCAAACGGTATGTTATCAAATAAAGGTGGATGTCTTATAGAATAACCTTATTTGGTGCTTCTATTTCCAAAATGTGCCATGGATCATTTTTCTCAAGGTTTTATACAATGTTACTTATGAGAATCACTTTGATACCAATTGAAAGTTCAATGTAGGATGTTAAACCTAAGTGAACTATCCCTAGGAACATTAAGAGGT
>NW_021576767.1:0-264 GCF_001605985.2 Dendrobium catenatum
TTTTATAATCTACTGATTATCGCATGTGAATGCTTATTCAAGAAGGTTATTCTCTACCTTCTCGTGAAATTACTGTTGTTAAAATTGAAGTTGCTTTTACCGAATGGACTTTTGATGAACGAGATTTAGCTCAATTAAATGCAAAATATTTGAACTGCTTTTTTTGTGCTTTAAAATTTGAGGATTACATGCGTGTCTCTACTTGCAAAACTGGTAAAGAAATTTGCGATAAGTTGTGTATCACCTATGAAGGCACTAATGAAG
>NW_021576768.1:0-1267 GCF_001605985.2 Dendrobium catenatum
AAACAAATGTACAAAAAAACACAGAAAAGAGCAGCAGCACAGCTGGAGAGACAAAACACTCTGCAAGAACCACTGCAAGAAATCACATACAACCTCATTTCTTTTTGGGCTTCCTCTTCTTACGTTTAGCATTCTTATTGCTAAAGTCAGCGTCAATAATTTGAAAGCTACTCAAGTCGAAATTATCTCGAGAAGCCGAATCATCCTCATTGAAACTTTCATCATCAGCTGAATTTTCATCATGTAGCCAATCACCATGTAACACCTCACTATCCCTAGAGAGGCGAGAAAGCATTATATCCCTAGGAACAATAGTTATAGGAACAGTGAATGACGCATCATCAAAACTTTTAGACAAAGGATCATCACCATCAGAAAGTGGCCAAGTAACCATAATACTAGACCTAAAACCATCCATAGGTGAAGCAGCACCATCATCACCAACATCAAGCTGTTGCACCACCCCGGCAACATCCGACAAATCAAAACATGCCGAAGAAGCAACACCCAATCTTCCCCAACGGACTCAAAGCAAAGGGCTCAACCACTTCCTCATTTATCATACAGGGCGTACAAACAGGTAGCAAAGTATTTGACGGTATAGCATTATGACTAACCTCCACGGCCAAAATCACATTATCACTTACCACTTTATCACCCTTACTAGGATCAACAGCCACATTCGGAGCCAGTTGGGTAACACCACCCAATTTATCAAAAGAAACCAACATATTATCAGAAGACCCCACAAGATCAGAACCGGCCTAGGCAACACCTGGAGAAGGATCCAAATTGCCCACTAGCTTCCCCACTGAAACATGAAAGTCAACATCACGAGAGCTCATATTACCACACCCCTCATTGTCATTAGCTACAACATTCAAAACTTGAGGCACAACAACTTCCGGCACAAGAGCCGGCATGATAGGAACTACAACCTTCCTCAATAAAGGTTGCAATTTAACACAATCAGAATTTATATGACCCACCACTTTGCAATGAGAACAAAAACTAGGCAAACCTTCCATAACAACCTTTTGAATATAACCCAAATTATCAAGACCAAGCCAAACTGATTCGCGTGAGATTTAGAAATATCCATTTCCACAAGAATGCGCGCCACAGAAGGACGAGAACCCACCGCCGTGGCATTATCCGATTGAAGAGGCCATCCAAAGATAGAACCTAAGACGAAGAGAATGCGCAGAGAGAAAAGATGGGGGTGAAGTTCAGGAAAAGAAAGCCACACGGGGACGATAGGGGATTT
>NW_021576769.1:0-402 GCF_001605985.2 Dendrobium catenatum
CTCCAATGAAATTGATGCCAATAACTTGTAAACATAAGCATCTCTATCCTGACCAGGTTTATGTTAACAAGTTATTGGCATCAGGAACATGGGAGGATAAGTATCGCAGTGATGAAGGGAAGGCTTGGTTGTCAAGATGATTTATATTGCACAATACATCAATCATAATTTATGTAGGAAAGTTGATGTTGTCGTCTTGTTGAAGATGTACATTAGGTTCTCTTGTAAAATTGTATTTGTTATAAATGTTCTTTTAATTTGTTCTTATATTTTTTATATTGTACATAGTCATTAAATGTTCTTTTTTTCTATTTTTATATTTTTAAAAATACGCAATGTTGACGCAGAGAGCACGTACAGAACACACATGGTGAACGCATATTATACCCATATATAACGCAT
>NW_021576770.1:0-217 GCF_001605985.2 Dendrobium catenatum
TGAATAAAGTGTATTGCATTTACCGAATTAATTATACTTGGAGACCGTTTAGAAATGGTAGTTTTTGCTGCATTCAAACCAAAAAAACCCTCTTTATTCCGGAACAGAACCAGCTGTAAATCTGCAAGCTCCCTATCTGCCTGCTCAAGTATTAATCTTTCCATACAGTGATATAGACCAAGCTCTTCTCTCCGCCGCCAATGTCAACTTGTACACT
>NW_021576771.1:0-225 GCF_001605985.2 Dendrobium catenatum
ATCCATCTTGTGATTGTCTATTTAAAGGCTTGCAATTATGTGGGAAGTGGTGTCCATAACAAGTTCAGAACCTAGAACCTGAGAAGAAAGCTATCTACAACAAAAAAAATTAGGCTAAGAAGTTTGGTTTATGGATCATGTTTGTAATGGTTTGCCTCTGATAGGAAACATTTGTAGATCTCAAGTATCTGTTGACGAATATTTTCGCATCGACTCGACCCCGAT
>NW_021576772.1:0-200 GCF_001605985.2 Dendrobium catenatum
AACAATTTGGCAAATGTTTTAATATTTAATTTGACTTCAACTCATAAAGCTCAAATTCCGATTTTTAAACTTCTAAAAAAATTAATAAAAAACACTTTTATGTATAAAATAAATTTGATTTTCCCAACACAAAATATATCAAAATTCCAATCTATTTTTGTCATATTTTAATAGTGTATTATAATTAACTAACTTAATAA
>NW_021576773.1:0-211 GCF_001605985.2 Dendrobium catenatum
TTTTAGATTATAATTAAATAAATTTTAATTTTTTTTTCATACATGAATATTTTGGGTCTTACAACATATACATAAAGATTTAATATAAATATAAATTTCAATATTCTGCATTTTAATTTATTTATTCTTTTTGCTATTTCATTAATTTTTTCCCTTTTTCCTTTATTATAGGATCATCGTCAACATTTTGTACTAATGAACGTACAATTAT
>NW_021576774.1:0-230 GCF_001605985.2 Dendrobium catenatum
GTGGATGAGAGTAGAAAGGCTTTGAGTGTTTGAAAATCTTAAAAGTTCTAATTTTTAAATATATATTTTAATAGATGATATAGTATGATTAAGGATATCATTAGATGATTAGAAGACGTTATGTGGTCATGAAAAATAATCAATAATAATAATAAAATTAAATTTGTATGATCAAGATCACATTGGACGATCTTTATAAAGAGCATTCATCCTCTGGGGTCATCTAGTAT
>NW_021576775.1:0-259 GCF_001605985.2 Dendrobium catenatum
CACCAAGAGAACCTCATGCACTCACAAAGAGAACAAGATATGGAAAATTTTCATTCATTCAAAATTAGTCCAATACAATGATACGAGCCTTTATATATAGGCTTACAGGAAAATAAAAGCATAAAGTCACAAATGCCCTTGGGCTACAATAAGTGAAACATCCCTCATAGGGGTACAAACGGAAACATGAAATAACTAATAAAAGAAAAGACTAAGCATCATAGATAAAGGCTCTGAATCAGGGCCGTCGATCGTCGTC
>NW_021576776.1:0-267 GCF_001605985.2 Dendrobium catenatum
CGAAACCGCTGCGAAAGCGCGCGTTTTTTGGTAGTGTGTTGGTCTCTTTATAGGGGTTGTACCCTTTTTTGATTATTAATGTGTAAGCTCGTGCATGGGTTAACCAATTAAAAAAAAAAAGAAACAAGACCTTAATCATATCGCCATATGGCTTGGATAATGTTTCAGCTCACAAATAGTCGTAAATGTAACAAAAAATAGATAAATAGATGAACAAATTATTATTATTATTATTATTATTGATATATCATTAAAAACTTTATCTCA
>NW_021576777.1:0-351 GCF_001605985.2 Dendrobium catenatum
TAGGGAGAAAAGGGAAATCCAAAAGACCTATTTGCCCTCACTTATTCTATTTTGGCATTATGTTAGACCAGTCCACTGAACCGGTCCAGCCGGTCCGCACAGGACCGGCAAGTCGCAAAGAGCGACAGATCTGAGCCTCCTGCGGAGATCGAGCAGCCTGATCAGCCCATTAGAGCATTTTAGAAAGTGTTTTTTAGCGTTTTGAGAGAAAAATTTGAATGTAGGGACTGTTTAGGGATTTCCTTTTGATTTGTATGCATTAAATAGTTGTTTCTCCTAGGGTTTGGGCATCTTGAATTTGACAAAACTTTGAGATCTCTTAGATTTAGGTTTTCTTTGGGCTCTAGCGGC
>NW_021576778.1:0-367 GCF_001605985.2 Dendrobium catenatum
CTAAAATTATAAATTTGTAAAAATTCATATAAATTAATATAAATTTTTTATATTTAAATCTAATAGAAATTATTACGATTTATAAGAAAAGTAAAAAAAAAAAAAGATCAAAACTTATGAAAAACTATAAACATAAAATTTTTTATAACTTTCATAATATTAGTTTATGTGACAAAATTATATATCATGATCGATAAAAATGACTCTTATTTTCTCTCATTGCCATTAAAGTTTATTTTAATAAGTTAATACCAAGAAATATCCTATTAACTTTATGGAATTTCTTTCATATAATTCTGTAATTTAGTCACCTCCATGTCATTTTACACTTGGATATCGAATCCTCAGCCCGATTAGCCTATTTTCA
>NW_021576779.1:0-349 GCF_001605985.2 Dendrobium catenatum
ATAAATCAAATAAAATTCCTAAAATCTAAATCAAACTCAAATTAACATCAATCAACTCTAAATTATATTCCAAATCATTCAAATTTAAAATATAAACTTAAACTCCATTAAATTTCATTAAACCTTTAATCAACCCATTAATTAAGCATTAAAATTTCTAAAAATTACAATAAATCAAATTTAAACCCAAAAAATACAAATAACCCCTCTAACTTACGAGTTTTGAATTCTTAATCAATGAAAAATAAAACCAAATTTTTTTGATAGCATGTTAGAGCTTAATTTAATTTTAAGTGAAATTTAATATTTAATTGATTTAATTAATTAATAATAATTAAAAATTATAATT
>NW_021576780.1:0-541 GCF_001605985.2 Dendrobium catenatum
ATAAGATTGTGGTTAGAGACACTAAAGTTTTAGGAATGTACACCCACATCAGAAGCCAATGTAGAAAAATAGTTTTTCCTTGAAATAAAATTCTGACTCTGAGAATTTGTACCTTAAGAATCCTAAGCATTGTTAGTATCTGTGGTTATTGCAAGTGGACTCTGAGTGGAGATTTAGAAATGTCTTCCATTAGACTACTACCCTTATCCCAAATGAATATTTCTTAATCAGGTTTAACTATAACAACAGTCGTACCTAAAAGACCTTGAATAAATGGATCCATGTTAAGAGCAAGAGGAGAGTGTTGTGGGGTAGGTTGGATTAGATGTGATCAAATTGGTAATTTGAGTTATTGCCTTTCTACTTCAACTACATCCCTTATGACTGAGAGTAATAGAGGGATTTTTAGAAAGAGAATTTGGGCAAATTTTGTGAGAATGAACTAATGAACCGCTTTCATTACTTGAAGTAGGTTTCCAATCATACTCAACATAAGTTAATATTTCCCTCCTAAAGAAATGGATATTTAATTTGAAGAGGA
>NW_021576781.1:0-264 GCF_001605985.2 Dendrobium catenatum
CAAAACTTTATCCTAGTGTGTGCAATCATTTTTCTCCATTATATCCTATTAAAAGTCAAATTCTCATTAAAGTCTAATAAAAAAGTCATTTTAATACTTTATAACCAAATCTTTTTAGGTCTACCTCTATCTTTCTTAACATAGATTGAAGCTTCGTTTGGGACGACTTTCTTAACGCTTCTTAAAACAGCATTCTAGTACAAAAAAAATTAAATTTTGTACTAAAAAGCTGCTTTAAGAAACAGTAAAAAAGCTATCCCAAAT
>NW_021576782.1:0-684 GCF_001605985.2 Dendrobium catenatum
GAGAGTTGGGACGGGTATGGGGGAAAACCTCAACGGATGGTTATTCGATTGGATAAAGAGGTTACGAGTAAACTACTTCATCTCGATTCTGTACTGAAGGCGCTAGATTGGATAAAGAGGTTATAACATGTCACCTTTAGAATATGTTTGTTAATACAAATTATGGTTTGAATCTTTTAAAGATGCTTTGAGTCTTCGATTTGGATTCATTTGAGTTCGGATTGTGTCAAATTTGTTGACTTTGGGTTTGTATTTTTGAGACGTTCAGTTCGATTGTAATCAGATGATTCAACATTTAAACTAATTGATGGTTTTTTCTCTCACATAGTGTGAGTCACATGGTATCTTCTCGATCTGTAAACTAATGAATTGAACAGTCACCGCCTTTAGAATAAAATGAATTGATGCCATTAAAGTAAACTAAATTTAGGAAAGTGGCAGACAAAGCTATATTTGTGCATCAACATGCTTCTGGAGCTTTGTGAAAGATTTCATTTGTATTAAATTAGTTTAATCTAAGCTCATTCAACTCGACAACTTATCATTAGGACATCTCAAATGGAAAAACTCATTTTTCATTCTAAAATACAGTAATATATCAAAATACATTAATTTGTCTCCAACCAAACTCCATTTTTTAACACAAAAAAGAATATTCATAGTATATATATATATATAAGAAAA
>NW_021576783.1:0-249 GCF_001605985.2 Dendrobium catenatum
GAAGTGCGCCTTCGGTGTCACGTCGGGAAAATTCCTAGGTTTCGTAGTAAGGCACCGCGGAATTGAAATTGATCCTGCCAAAATTGAAGCTATCTTGAATATGCCACCTCCTAAGAGCCTTACTCAATTAAGATCTCTTCAAGGTAGACTGGCGTATATAAGAAGATTCATTTCCAATCTTTCTGGAAGATGTCAACCATTCTCGATCCTTACTAAAAAGAATGCAAAATTCATTTGGGACGAGAAATG
>NW_021576784.1:0-230 GCF_001605985.2 Dendrobium catenatum
GTTCCACTTCTTAAACTTTCAAAATCTAAACACTTTCAAATACGTACTTTTCAAAAACACAAAATTAATTTCACTTTCAAAACATATACCTTTTGTTTTCCAAAATCCCAAAATTTAATTCTCAAACCAAATATACTTTTCTCTTAACAACCACTTACTTCTAAAAACGATAGCCTAGGTAGTATGAAGGGTATCAAAGAGAAATTTTGGGACTTTAAAATTCAACTATT
>NW_021576785.1:0-265 GCF_001605985.2 Dendrobium catenatum
AAATTATGAAATTACCATGGATTGTATAAAATAATATTTTAAGATTTTTATTATACTACACTACTATTTTTACAGATCAAAATAAATTATGGAGTAGACAAAAATCGTTGCATTTTCAAAATCACCCAGTGAAAAATTTCAAATAAATACTCAAAATGCTCATAATCATGATCTCTATAATATAAAAAAAAATTACACGATGAAAGTTTTGTCAATACAAAGTTATTCATATTTTTTGATAACAGAAACACAAATTTGATCAGAA
>NW_021576786.1:0-275 GCF_001605985.2 Dendrobium catenatum
TTAGGTTGATTAAGGGTTTAAGTATTAATAAATTTTATTAGAAGTGTTTGGTTGCTGATTTTTAAAGTTTGATTAATTTGAGTTTGCCATTAATTGATTCGTGGCGTTGTGCCACCAGGCTCGAGGAACCAGCCTCCTTAGGACACTTAGCCCCGCAGCCCGGAGTAGTCCAGCCGATAAACCAAATGAATGTAATTGAATTAAAGATTTTAAAAGGTTGAATAATTAATGATTAATATATTTTAAGATTTAACACCCCTTAGGATCCATTCGTG
>NW_021576787.1:0-537 GCF_001605985.2 Dendrobium catenatum
CGATGAAGCCTTTTTCACAGAGTTGACTGATGCTGAGCAGGTTGTGCTTTAATCCATCTGCAAGCAAAACATTTTCAATCATAAGGTTCTTGGAATTACCAATTATACCTGAGCCTACTACCTTCATGGTGGTGTTGTCTCCAAGAGTAACCTTGCCTCTAGTCCTGGACTCAAGCAAAACAAATTGATTGGCATCACCAATCATATGTCGAGAGCATCCTCTATCCAAGTACCACATACTCTGACGAGGCCTTTTATGAGAGCCCACCTACAAAATTATCAAAAGTCAGATATAGGAACCCAAATAGGTTTATGTTCATTCTTATGAAAAGTAGAATGTAATGCATGTGTGATATGCTGTAAATCATGCACCTTTGGTCTATACACCCAACTTGTACTATGGTGAACAGTGAAAGTGTGTGAGATATTCCTAGCATGCCACATGAAAAACATCTAACACCTAGAAAAGGATTTTTTAAATGATTTGAGTTATAATGTCTTTTCCTAGGTTTTGGCTTTTGATCAAGTGTTGGTGTC
>NW_021576788.1:0-329 GCF_001605985.2 Dendrobium catenatum
TATTGATACGACAGATCCTAATAGGTTATTGATTTATTGTAGAATAGATTTCTTTAGGGAGCTGATTGTATTGATTTTAATTGACCTGATGATTTTATTATATAGAGGTTGATTTATTGAGTTGATTCGATTGTTCGATGGATTTCCTTGCTGATAAATAATTGACTGGAAGAATTAATGGATAAGATTGCACGATAGATTGATCTACAAATAGATGATCTGATATGATTCCTTTATATTGATGTTATAGATGGATACGCTAAGTAAGACGACTAGATGACCGTATTGATGGTATCGATAGCATTGGATAGAGACTGTAGAGCTTTGAT
>NW_021576789.1:0-312 GCF_001605985.2 Dendrobium catenatum
ATTTCTCCCTTGGATACATGATCCCATATGAAATGATTCCTTATGTCTATGTGTTTGGTTCTTGAATGTTGAATAGGATTTCTTGAAATGCAAATAGCACTAGTGTTATCACAAAAAATTGGTATAGTGCCTATAGTTAATCCTAAATCAATCAACTATTGTTTCAATGAAAGTACTTGTGCCACACAACTTCCTAATGTAATGTATTCAACTTCTACAGTAGATAGAGCTACTGAATTTTATTTTCTACTAGACCATGAAACTAATGAATTTTTAATGAACCGACATGTTCCAGAAGTGCTTTTTCTATCC
>NW_021576790.1:0-325 GCF_001605985.2 Dendrobium catenatum
CTACATTCATAACAAATCACTTCATTAGAAACTTTGTTATTTCTATTAAATTTTCCTTTATTCCATTACAGGCGTCTCTTCTGCTTCCTCTTAAAAACCCTTTTAAATTGTCTAGTCATCAAAGCAGTATCGTCTTCATCCTCAGGTTGTGAGTGTTCACTCTCAGACTCTTCCACTTTCAGTACTATATTCTTCTCCTTTCATGGTTCACCTGCATCAATCTTTTTTTGACTAACTCCTTGCTCGTAAGCAATATGTGAACCAAAAAGATTGTCAATAGAATAAATATTTAGATCTTTAGACTCTGTAATTTCAATAATTTTTG
>NW_021576791.1:0-338 GCF_001605985.2 Dendrobium catenatum
CAATTAGATCTTCCTTGAAAAGAAAAATTGGAAAATAATTTGGTTTCAAGGTGGTCAATGTGCTACAATACTTGGGAATTAAGATTATATTAAGAGGAATGGTGAAGGCTGACTTTCAATCCATTATTGATTGTGCATTAGATAGACTTAAAGCTTGGGGAGCTAGATTTTTATCCTTGGCTGGAAGGATGGTGCTCATAAGGTCTTCTTTTTTATCTTTGCCAATTTTCTTATCAACTCACTCTTTAGTTCCAAAAAGTGTTTTATATGAATTGGATAGGCTTTGTTGAGACTTCATATGGCACAAAAATAATGGTAGAGACTATGTGGCTTGGGAA
>NW_021576792.1:0-374 GCF_001605985.2 Dendrobium catenatum
ATATTAGTCTCAAGAGGGGCCAAGGTCTCGAGGTTAAAAGGTTCTAGACCT
Source organism: Dendrobium catenatum (assembly GCF_001605985.2). Taxonomy (NCBI): domain Eukaryota; kingdom Viridiplantae; phylum Streptophyta; class Magnoliopsida; order Asparagales; family Orchidaceae; genus Dendrobium; species Dendrobium catenatum. Next base: position 52 of record NW_021576792.1, read on the forward strand.
CCTAAATCAGGGTTTAAGTCTGGCAGGGGGTCTAATTCAATCACTTCAGTTTCATCCTCAAAGTAGCCTTCGTTATCATTAATATCATTAGCATCCACAAAATGGATGCACTCAGTTTTAGGTTCAGATGACTTTTTCTTGTTAATTACACTTGCAAGGTCAATGATTGGGGAGGCTAAAGGTTGACTGGGATGACTAAAAGTTGGTCCAAGTGGGGAGCCATAAGAGTTAGATCTAACAGAAGGCCCATTAGAGGGTCGGCCACCATGGTTAGGTGAAGACCTATGGGTGGGGCAGCAACTCTGATGTTACTAACAGATGGG
>NW_021576793.1:0-206 GCF_001605985.2 Dendrobium catenatum
GTTCAATAAGAATACAAAAATTTCTAATAAAGTTATTTGTTATGAATGCAGGAAGCATGGACATATAAAAATAGATAACCCAAATTTAAAAGTTAATCCTAGCAAGGAGAAAAAGCTGAGGACAAAAACAAATCATAGGAAGGGCACAAGAAAAATACTAAGGGCTTTCTCTGCTAACTTAGATTCAAGCTCCGTAGAAATAGAAG
>NW_021576794.1:0-307 GCF_001605985.2 Dendrobium catenatum
TTTCACCACTCCTCGGTGCGGCAGAGAACCGTCGTCGTTTTACACAATCCCTAGTGTTGGCAGAGAACCGTCCATCCTTTCACACAATCCCCAGTGTTGGTAGAGAACCATCATCCTTTTACATAATCCCCAGTGTTAGCAGAGAACCGTCATCCTTTTACACAATCCTAGTGTAGGCATAGAACCCTTCAGCTGTTCGCACTTTCCAAGTGTAGGCAGAGAACCCTTCGGCTGTTCACACTCTCCAAGTGTAGGCAACGAACCCTTCGTCTGTTCACACTCTCCAAGTATCGGCAGAGAACCAGAT
>NW_021576795.1:0-478 GCF_001605985.2 Dendrobium catenatum
TTAAATAAATCTTAAAATTAACCTTAAGCCATTAATATTTGAATTTAAACTTAAATCCCTTAAGCCTTTTTACCAACCAGAACCTTAAGCAACTTTAATCTAATGATCCTATTTTGGACATATCAAAACCACACGACCTACCTCATACACTGTAGATGTTGTGCTAGGGTCACCAACTCTAGTTTTAGGATAGGCCGGTGTTTTACTTTTTCTGCTGTGTGCCGAGTTTTCGTGGCTTTCACTGCATGCTGGTTGTTAGCTTAGAATTGATGTGATTGTTTATTTATTTACTGCAATCTGTTGAGCACTTTAAATTTCAAATATATCAACTGCTTGAGATCAAATATTAACTGCTTGGGACTGAATATATAACTACTGATTATTAGGATAACCCTGCAGGATCGAGTCTAGATTTTCTTATTTCATTCAATGTAAATTTAGTTCAATTAAGGTTGTAATTATTTGAAATGACTTGAGA
>NW_021576796.1:0-310 GCF_001605985.2 Dendrobium catenatum
TTCTGCTGTGGACAGCAGGTTATCATTGATTATTGCTACTAAAGTGGTTAGTAAATACTTGAAATCAAGTATTTCCTATCAAATTGGTATCAGAGCCTAGTTTTTGGGACCTTAGGCAGCTGAAATCTTGATTTTTCAGCGAGCTTTTGGCTTCCGGGAGTGATATTTTTAAGATCCATTGGGAAGAAAGATGGCCGGAACGAAAGTTGACGTCTTGGAAGGCGAACTCGGCCAATTGAAAGCCGATTTAGAGGAAAGATTCTGCAACTTTCAAAATCAAATCACCTCAAACAATGAAAGGTTGGAGGGG
>NW_021576797.1:0-278 GCF_001605985.2 Dendrobium catenatum
ATATAGTAAAGCCGATCAAATCAATACAATGAATATCGATAAAACAATAAATCCGTTCAATTCAATAAATCCATCAATATCAATAAATCAATCAGAAATCAATAAATCAATGCAGATCAGGAAATCCATACGATGCAATATCGTACACATGCAATTCCATACAATGGTCTTACTCGACAAGCACAAACACTAGCTATTATCAATAGTGCTGTTGTAGAATCCATAGTGCTGTTGTAGAATCCATATTGCTGTTGTAGATATCCGCACGTTGGTTTCGA
>NW_021576798.1:0-268 GCF_001605985.2 Dendrobium catenatum
TGAAAAAATTTTGTGATTTTGTTTCGTGAAAGCCTCTTGATGGAGGGCATTATAATGCATATTCATTGAGAAACTTCCACATGTTAACCCCACTCCAAATAAAGTAGAGAAGCACTTGATTGTTGTCTTGTGTCAAAATTGCTTTGGTCGATTGCTTATGGAAGGATTTCTATGTATTGTTTCATTTTTGTAGAATTTTCATAAGATATTGTTTTGGGGCAGATAAATTTTGTGAGGTAAATTGGTGTTGGAAATTTCTATGGATCTT
>NW_021576799.1:0-207 GCF_001605985.2 Dendrobium catenatum
CCCCCTCTAGTTCTCTCTTTAGGTATTTCCCTCAACCGCCCTATTGCCGATGCCTTTGGAGCTAAGAAAGTAGTGGTCATTCTGTAAGATCCTCCAGAATTGCTTCCCCTAATCCCCTTCTCCAGATGCTTTTGGTCCTCCACTAGCTGAGCTAGCTCCATGGCCTCTCTAAGGTCTCGTGGCCTCATCACCCGAACTGCTGCCCGG
>NW_021576800.1:0-543 GCF_001605985.2 Dendrobium catenatum
GGATAAAGGCTTGATGTCGTTGTTGTTGTTGTTGTATATAAACACTGTGTATACTCACATCCGGACAGTTCTTTATCATTTGAACTCCTTCTTACGAAATAATTTCTCCCAACAAGGATAATATAATGACTGATTTATGTGCAATTTACTGATTAGACTCAGTCATTCACAACTGCTCTTGCTTTTCCTGCGGTGACCAACTTTAAGTCATTTGTTCAAACCTTAACATTGCATCGTTCAAAATTCGTCTGCCCAAGCACAACCTTATTTTTTAACTAACCATAGTAAAAAATCTGGCATTGCAATTCATCAATGAAAGGCCAAATTTCTTAGCTGTCATAATCAAGATAAAATTGACTCCAACAGTAGCAGTTTGTGGCAATAACATCAGAAACTATAGGCAACAAAAACACAAATCAATAAGCAGCCATACTCACAATGCAGCCTAAAAATTGAGTTTTACTAATGAGGGTGATGAAGTGCATTTTAACAAGGAGGAATATCCATGTAATATCAGTTTTTGCTCCAGGTTCGTCCGGACGA
>NW_021576801.1:0-256 GCF_001605985.2 Dendrobium catenatum
TTTTTGTTTGTTTTATGTTTTTTTCTATCTTTATTTTTTTTGGTATTTTTGTATGATTTTGAAATATTTTCACATCTGATTCCATGTTTTAAATTGATCGTGCAAATTTTTCTAAGTATTCTAATTGTACTGTACAAATTCTGTAGCAAATTGATAATTGGTTTTGACTGATTGCGTATTGTTTAATTTTTCCAATACATATCATATTGTACGATCTTTTGATCTTCCTGGACGATTTGTATTACTTCTTCTGTAC
>NW_021576802.1:0-377 GCF_001605985.2 Dendrobium catenatum
TCCTGGGTTTCATAGTTTTGCACCGTGGAATTGAGATTAATCTTGGCAAGATTGAAGCTATCTTAAATATGCTGACTCCCAAGAGCCTTACTATACTAAGGTCTTTTTAGGGTAGGCTGACATATATAAGAAGATTCATTTTAAATCTTTCTAAAAGATGTCAACCATTCTTTGTCCCATCTAAAAAGGATGCCAAATTCATTTGGGATGAGAAATGTCATTCTCCCTTCAAAAACATCAAATAATATATGACAAATCTACTAGTTTTGGCAGCCCCTATTCTTAGGTGTCCTCTAATTCTTTATACTACCACCCTTAATGAGACTCTCGAGGCCCTCCTAGCTCAAGTGAATGATGAGGGAAATGGGAATGCACTC
>NW_021576803.1:0-223 GCF_001605985.2 Dendrobium catenatum
TTTCCTCGTTACTCAGGGAAGTACATATTTTTTCCTTTCGGTGTTGTTTTTCTAGTTTTTTTGGGCTTTATGGCGCTGGCATCTTGCTTTCGTGATCCTGGTTTTTTGGTGGGATCATCGTCTCTATCTTTTAAGGATGCTCTCTCTGGTTCATCTCCTTCGCATAAAGGTTTACCTTCTCTTTGGATTTCCGAGGCGGAAATCCAATCTTTGGCTGCCCCTT
>NW_021576804.1:0-309 GCF_001605985.2 Dendrobium catenatum
AGTTAAGAAGATTTTCAGGAGTCTGTTAAAGAAGCCAAATTTTCAGCTGCTAGGGGCCAGGAGGCCTGAGGATGAGAGTAAGAAAGTTGATCCCAAGTATTGTCCATACCACCGGATGCTTAGTCACCCTCTTGAAGATTGTGTTGTGTTCAAAGACTGGCTTGAGAGGAACTATACCCAAGGTAACATCATAATACCTAAGGAATATTTGGTCGATCCAGAGAAAGATTCAATTAAAACCATTTCAGATAACCCTCTTAACTCTCTTTGTCTTGTTGAAGATGGTTGGGATATTGCTCTGTCCCGGGC
>NW_021576805.1:0-476 GCF_001605985.2 Dendrobium catenatum
GAGCACTTAATCAGTCAATACCATACCCAATTTCAGATGCTATTAATTTATTAGGTAGGAAGTAAGAGGGCGTTGCGACCAGCGGGCGGTTGGGCTTCGTCCGCGTCGGCCATCGCCGTGAGCATCTCTCCTCTCTGCTTCTTCATATTTTTTTCTCCTTTACAGAATCGTATCACTTGTCGAAAGATTTCAAAATTCGTTTGGAAGCAGCCTTCTGTATTTCTGCAGCGGTCAACGAGTGGTTGAGATAGGGTTTTGAGGGGATCGATGGTGGCGGCGGCGGACTGCAGTGCACCAGTGGGGCGTCGGATTAGCAGCGCATGCGATGGCGATGAAGACTATCAAGATGCCGAGCGGCAGTTAGGAGAGTCAAAGCGATGGCCGCCGGGTGTTCGATTTCATCCCACCGATGAGGAGCTCGTGCTCTTTTACCTAAAACGGAAGATATGCCTCCAATGGATAAAACCTGCCATGGT
>NW_021576806.1:0-319 GCF_001605985.2 Dendrobium catenatum
TAGGTAAGTAGGGTAAGTTGGGGAGTGGAGCTAGGCTGGGGGGATCTCACCAGGTGGGTTCACACAAAGCTAATTTAAGGAGTGGATGTTGGGGTTAAGATTCGGGTCCTTCAAAGGCTACCAGGTCTTCTATATTAAATGTAGGATTCATGTTAAAGCCTCAAGAGAGGTCCAGTACGTAGGCATTACTATTAACCTTTGAGATTTCCTTAAAATGTTCGGTGTTTCGAGCATGCAGCTTCCGTACCATCACAAAGTCTCCAACTTTGAATTCTTTGGACCATCTTTTGTTATCAACAATAATTTTAGGATGGATGTT
>NW_021576807.1:0-281 GCF_001605985.2 Dendrobium catenatum
ATACCATAATTTTCAAAATTCATATATTTAATTTAATTTGCACTTGAATTACTTTTAACCAAATATTCCCCCTAATAACCATGATTGGCACAAAATGCTATTGCAAGATGTTTGATTTCATCATCATTAATGACTATGCTATTTGACATCACTCGTCTGCTTGATTTATTTTACCTCATGAAGTTGAATTTTTAGCATCAAATCTTGTTCACGGTTTCATTTAACTTCCATTGAAACATTCTTCAAGAACTTTTATTTTGATAGCTAATGTAGGTTTATTG
>NW_021576808.1:0-255 GCF_001605985.2 Dendrobium catenatum
GACGCCTCGATTATTGCCGACCTTACTAAGGAGTGGTTTTTTAAATGTTTTTTTTTTTAAATTGTACTGCTGTTTGTGATGCTACATTTCTTTAATTGTATATACAGTAAGTTTAATGCTTTATGATTCTGTTATGTTGTGTTGCAATGATTATAAAAAACTTATTCTATCTGACTGTTATGTGTTTATTAGCATGACTAGCTCCTTACCACCCATAGAATATGACCATCATCTGTATATTTTCTTATCGAGTTA
>NW_021576809.1:0-253 GCF_001605985.2 Dendrobium catenatum
CTTGAAATTGACCAAAGTTGAATCAAATCAACCCGAATTCGTTCCATTTAATAAATAGTTCAAAAAGATCATCTCAAATTTGACTTGCTAGTAATCTAATGATCTGAATTCAACTATTTTGTGTTTTGGGCAATTTTCTTATAACTTATCTGTTGAATCCAACTTCTTGCAAGAGAGGAAGATCACTTCCTCTACTTTGAAGTTGAGAGAGGAGGGAGAGTGAGAAAGGGAAGAGGGAGGCAGCCAACGATGG
>NW_021576810.1:0-881 GCF_001605985.2 Dendrobium catenatum
AGCAATCTATCCACTCAAAGCTACTATATAGAGCATAATTAGCACAATAATTTACTAACTTATTGCAATCTCTACTTATACCATTAAAAAAGACAGAATTAAAGCTTAGTAGAAATTCCATACCCTCGTCTTTGAATCTTCCTATTTTCCAAGCATTTTTTAAGTAGGATATGATATTTGAATTGTCCCCTTCTATGATAATTCCTTTGTATTTGAACATCCAATCTTTTATTTCCTCCTTTAGAGAATGAATGGCAAGCATTTCCAATTGAGCTATATCATAATGTTGAATAGATTTTCCATAAGCAAATAAGAATCTTCCATAGCTATCACGAAATACAGCAGCAATTCCAGCTTTGTAAGAGGATAAAAGAGATGCATCAACGTTAACCTTTAGCCAATTGGGTGGAGGAGGATGCCAAGTTTTAGACAGTCTTGCCGACTGATTAACATCCCAATAGCCCAAGTTGAATTGATTAAATTTCAGAGAGACCATGGATTGGAAAATAGCATTAGAAGCTAAGAAAGTTGAATTATCTTCAACTCCATCATGAATAAACTTGTTTATACTTTTCCAAGCAAGAAATAAAATATTACAATATAAGCTCACCATTAATCCTTTCTTCGTAATGTTGGATTCAATCTAGTTAATACATTGATTCTCTAGTTCAAATGAAGGAATGTAGAACCCCCAATTATTTAAAATCTGGATAATTTCCTTCACTTTGCTGTAGCCACAGATTAAGTGTTCTACATCTTCTCTAGCATCACAACCCCTTGGGAAATTTGAATTCTGGATTAATCCTCTGTAGCAAAGAAAATGGAGAGTTGGAATGGCATTTATGTTCAACCTCCACCAGAAAAACTCCACCCTATTGTTC
>NW_021576811.1:0-316 GCF_001605985.2 Dendrobium catenatum
GTCAGAAATTGATTCATGAGGTTTCATACAAAAAAGTATGTAGTCATGCAAGAGAATGTTCAAACAAGATTTTTTAACTTTATTAGTGCCTTCATAAGTGATACACAATTTATCCCAAATTTCCTTACCCGTTTTTCAAGTGGAAACACGCATGTAATCCTCAGATTTTAAAGCACAGAAAAAATAGTTCAAACATTTTGCATTTAATTGGGCTAAATCTCTTTCATCGAAAGTCCATTCAGTAAAAGCAATTTCAGTTTTAATACCATTAATTTCACAAGAAGGTGGAGAATAACCTTCTTTGATAAGCATCCAC
>NW_021576812.1:0-205 GCF_001605985.2 Dendrobium catenatum
TATAAATACTATGCTTTTTTTTTATCCTTGCAATGCATTTAATAATTGACATTTTAGGTGTTGTATCGATTACACAGTAAAATGAGTGATGACTAGCTCGTTGATTATCTATTATCGTATATTGAGAAAGAAGTATTTGATTTGATTCAAAATGAAGTTGTAATACAACAATATTAGAAAATATAAAATAGAATGCAAAGCTTAT
>NW_021576813.1:0-378 GCF_001605985.2 Dendrobium catenatum
TGGCAAAATATTAAATACTTGTTTTATTTAAGAATTTTCATTATTGAAAGATAATTATCAACTTAAGAAAATTAAAAAGTATATTTTTTAAACAATTGAGAATAATAATATTTAAACCAAAGTTAAAAGCATAGAAATGACAAACCTTTGATTATCTTCCTAAGGAGCTGTTCTATAACTACTTTAAATTATTTATATATTTTTTATTTTATTCATAAATAAATTTAGATCATATATAGGCTAATTTTTTTAGAACATTAATCTTACTCTCAATACAAGGATTATAGAAATTGTGTTCCTATATATGGAGAAAAATTATTATGTGCTGACATCGAACGCCGTCCGGAGTCGAATTAGAGCGCGACATGTCTCCCTTTT
>NW_021576814.1:0-245 GCF_001605985.2 Dendrobium catenatum
ATCCAACCCTTAGCCGAAATCCCTAACTCCACTTAAAACCTAGCCCACTCACTCCAACTCAAATCAACTCAGCTCAACTCACTCCATTCAGCCCACTTAAACCTAAAGCCTAACTCATTCAACTCACTTACTCAGCTCAACTCAACTCACTCTCCTCTACCCGATCCCCTTTAGGTATAGGAATATTTGTTTTTTTATTATTATTTTATTTTATTTTATTTCCTTTTATTATTATTATTATTACT
>NW_021576815.1:0-965 GCF_001605985.2 Dendrobium catenatum
ATGGGTGTTAATTGATAACAAACTAAGGCAAGGAGAATGAATGGATAATCATTTTCACTCTTTCTACAACTTCCCATTATACATTCTTTTATATATATTTTGAGAATAATATCAATTAAATCTATTAATTAAAAGCCATCTAATTTCCTTATAATCTTCTTCTTCTCTACTTAATTTTGTACCAATGCCACTTAATTGAAGTTTCTAATTAAACTATAAATTTTGGGTTTGAATCCTCTCTAGTTAATTTACAATGATTATTATGTTAGTTAATTTTAGTTATCTCATTTCAATATTCATAGAATTATTTTAAATTATTTAGATTTAATTCTTCAAATTAAGGGTTTGAATTCCCTCAAGTTATCAAAGCAATTGGAGATGTACAATTTCATCATCACAGCCATCCAATCCATTTTGGCGACTAGGTGGAAATCCTTTATTTTTTAAACCCTAAAACATAAAAAAAGAAAGGATAAATATAAGAAAAAATTCATCAAGATTTATGTAATTTGACTTCAAATAATCTTGCATATATGTTAAATGAGAGATAATTTGACCCATTAAAAATATAGAAGCAACAAACATAATATATACAATAAGGAACCGAGTTTCCATTCCCAAATCCCAAGTAAATTTCAATAGAAAAGAAGCCCTAAAAGACTCTCAAAATAAATTATCTTATGACATTGAATGTGAAAAAAAATAAAAAATACAAAAATATTTTTAATTGAGTCAACTGTTAAAAGTTGGGCACTATAATGGAACAATTATTAAGTTCTCTGACCGGACGTAGAGCTATGTTCGGCCGCTAATAACATGTCGCCACGTGCTCTTACTCTTTACCGTGCGGCCCGACAACTTGATCAGACCGGAACCCGGAAATGCTATGTTCGCGTATTGCGAGGTATTACTTGGTATTTGCTCGATATTGCTCGGTATTGCTAGGTATTGCTTGGCAATAACGA
>NW_021576816.1:0-397 GCF_001605985.2 Dendrobium catenatum
ATTTATTTTAAAATATTTTAATACATATTGTTGTGTGCTACAACATTTGCGGCAATAGAATCAGAGAATTAATTGTCTTAGCATTTGTACAAAAATCTAACACACACACCGATAAAAGATGAATGCAAGAATTGTAAGATATACCAAAATTTTTACTTGAAAAATCCTAGAAAGAGAAAAATCATAGAGAATAACCTGATAAAAATGATTCTACCAGTGTTTGTTTTTTATTACAAACGATGACATTCAACGGGGTAAAACATTGATTCCATGTAGTAGACATATACTGTCTATAACATACTTCGTGTTTGAAGTTGAAAGAGTTCCACGACATGGGACCTATCTTTAAGAGATCTTATAAATGATGGCATGCACATTATTAGTAATGGTAGATGAT
>NW_021576817.1:0-1179 GCF_001605985.2 Dendrobium catenatum
TATGCGTATCAAATACATAAATATTATAAATTTGAATATTTCATATGTAAATCCCCTTTATATTTATTGATATGTTATTTAGCCTCTTCTCTGCTGATCGTAAGGGATAGAAATGTCATGAGAAATTTAATTATTAGAAGAAAAAATATATAATGCATTTCTCATCATAGTATGTGGCATTCAATTGTCTTACTGTATTATTGTTGATGTTTTACTTTCAAATATTTATCTCATCGTTTTCTTTGTAAGGAGTACGTTCTTCAAGTGTTTTTCCTCCATAGGAAATAAAATTAATGACCTTTCTCCATCTGCTTCTGTCATGCATTTCTTCACGTTATCCTTTCTTTTTCTTAGCTGGTGACAGATAAGAGCGAGATAAGTGGCCATCACAGTAAAAAAGAAAAGAGCAGATGATCTCATGTGAGATGGATTACATTACTCTACTTGGCCTTCATTTGTTGATTTTATATTGTTGTGATTTGAACAATTAATTAGATTGGACATTGAAGGAGAGAAAAGAAAGATTCAAATGATGCAATGCATTTACAAATGTTATAATTAAGAGAAGAATATATAGAGATATGTACAATTCAATTGATTTTAAAAATGATAATACCTAGATGTAAAAGGATCTTTATGAAGAATAATATCTTATTCTTTCAATTGAAATGATTGAAAGATCAGTTATTTGGTTCATTAAAGTCAATCCAATAATTCCTTAGTTCAATCATTGTTTCAGTACATAATTTTTACTTGGGTTCCTTGATCAGTCTATTTTTATCACTCACTAGAATTAGAGCATCAATTCACGGTTTGATTATTCAGTACAATTCAATTTTCAAAAGGTGATTGTAAAGTTATTGTAGGAATTTAACTTTTTCAAAAGTTGTCGTAAAAAAAAACTTCCTAGCATAAAAATTTCTCGAATGCAACCAAAAAGCAATAGCCAAATAAAATTATTATTAGGGTGAAGATGGTTGGGAGGACTGTAGTCAGTGTGTATCTCGAATCAAAGATGAAGAATGATATATCTTTATTTCCCCTAAGAAAAAGAAAGGATAACGTGAAGAAATGCATGACAGAAGCAGATGGAGAAAGGTCATTAATTTTATTTCCTATGGAGGAAAAACACTTGAAGAACTCTTACAAAGAAAACGATGAGATAAATATTTGAAAGTA
>NW_021576818.1:0-410 GCF_001605985.2 Dendrobium catenatum
GGCTCTCCATCATGGCCGTCGATCTCCGTGGTCGTCTATGATAGACGCGCCGAAATCTCCTATCGATGACCTCATCAGTTTACTTTTCCAAAAATCATTCACATAACATATCATTACAACTCTTAAACATCTCATATATATAGGTATGAGAAGGGAATACAAGTAGACACATAAAAAAATTTCCACAAGAACCCAAACATCACAACCACGGAAATCCCCCCAAACTTCACGGAAAAACAACCCAGTCAGGGAACCGAGGGAGCAGCCATGGGATCCCAAGAGGCCCGCCTGAACAGAGACGCCAAAAGCCACGGGAAGAACCCCCAGCTCAGAAAACCAACAGCCACCAAGGAGTCCAAGGATCCATGCACGAAAAACAGCAGCCCACCATGGAAGCCAAAGAGCCAAGG
>NW_021576819.1:0-256 GCF_001605985.2 Dendrobium catenatum
CACATGTGCATAATATGCTTATTTAATGCTTTGAAATGATTATGTTTATTATGATGTGTATATGTATTATATGAATTATCTATATGCATACAGATAAATAAGTCTGAGAAAATACCAAAGAGAATAACTGGCCAGTCATCCAGACCAAGTACAGAAATAAAAAAAATTCAGGTTGAAAATGACTCTGAGAGAAACGGAATGAATGAAGGCAATAAGTCTAGGGAACTTCAAGATATTGTGCATTTGATCTCACAAG
>NW_021576820.1:0-357 GCF_001605985.2 Dendrobium catenatum
CAAGAGCATTTTCTGGTCCTTTGGGCCAAGCATTTTGCATTCAACCTCGAACGATTGAGCCCATGGAGCGTAAATTTCGACGGGTTGATGAGAGAGGCCGAGCTGAGGTAGATTGGCTTCATTATCATAGAGGATATATTGAGTTATGGAATAACAGATTAGCACTAATTACAACCATCACGCATCCATTGGGAGATGGTCAGAAGGAGTTATCAGATTAGTTACAATGGTACAGATCTTGGGCTTCCATCTACCTACTTAAAGCGGCGACAAATCCACCAGAAACAATTTATCCTAGGTCACCGGGGGAGAGGATAGTAGTAAGTGATTTCGTACATATTTAAATGTTCCGTCATA
>NW_021576821.1:0-375 GCF_001605985.2 Dendrobium catenatum
TGAATCTTTGGACATAAGGACCAAATGTCATATCCTGATGTTCACTGTACACATCTTTATTCTTTTTTTGCACTATCATCATAAAAGATGGTAGATTTTAGCTTTATCGGGACCTTTCAGTCATGGATCTTTAGACATAAGAACCAAATGTCACATCCTGATGTTCACCGTACACATCTTTATTCTTTTTTTTTGCACTACTATCATAAAAGATGATAGATTTTAGCTCTATCGGGACCTTTCAGTGATGGATCTTTGGACATAAGAACCAAATGTCACATCCTGAAACTCACTGTATAGAGCTCAATATTATCATTACTATTTTTCTGCTACTATAGCACTTAAAAGACTAGCCAAAGATGGAAAGAAAAACCA
>NW_021576822.1:0-212 GCF_001605985.2 Dendrobium catenatum
AAACGGACCTACGTCTCTATTTGCAAGCGTTTCAAACCTCAAAGCACGTGCGTGGAGGGGCCGAGTTGAAAGTGTATGTGGGGAATTTAGTTGTAGCTTCCAAACCACGTCCTTTTATTTTATATCACGCAACTACGCGGCATGAAATGACAATATTAGGAACTTTAATTTGTTCCAGTGAACGTACGCAACTCTATATTGGACCGCCAGTA
>NW_021576823.1:0-277 GCF_001605985.2 Dendrobium catenatum
ACCGGATGGAGGAGTTCGGGATTGAGGAGATGGGGTTCGGACGGGATGGGAGCAGGAGGTCGGGAGGTGAGTGCGGGAAGGAAGAACAGCCGATGGAAGTCTCTCCCTCTTCATTTTATATACGTGAAGATGGAGCACGGTCGAGGTGAGATCACGGATTTTGAGCAGGATATGCGGAGAAGCGACGCGAACGGCGCCGAATTGGCGCGATTTGCGGCATAATCCTTGGATCCGATGGGTAAGATGTATATATGTAGGATTTTTTTTTTTTTTTTTT
>NW_021576824.1:0-259 GCF_001605985.2 Dendrobium catenatum
TTCTAAAAAACCACTCCGTCCCTCTCTCCGTGAAATCCCGCTGGCTTCACTTCGCAAGGCCCTCCACGACAGAGTTCCGGCGATCAGGCCTCCACCGTCGATGATGGCCTGTCCGAAGAAATTACGGAGTGAGGCCCTGTTCCTAACGTGAGCTCAGGTTTCTGACATGGAGGGTAGTAATTAAGAAATCACAAAAATGAGCTTTGCCGACGCCAAGGCTCTTCCCGAGAACCTCCATTATTTCCAGCGAAAGCTTGCT
>NW_021576825.1:0-203 GCF_001605985.2 Dendrobium catenatum
TTCATATGAGTTTGGGAGTTACTTAATATAATTAATTTTGAAATTAAAATCAGAATTTTGGTTATATTAATTTAATTCTATGTGGTCCCCACCTATTCAAATCCTCGAGCCACATCACCCCTTACCTGGCCGGCCCCTCTCTCCCTCTCTCTCCCCTATTAATTTTTCCTTAATGCACCTTTAATTCCTTCCCTCCTAAGCTT
>NW_021576826.1:0-228 GCF_001605985.2 Dendrobium catenatum
AATATTTGGTAATGAATTTAAATTGATTTTTTATGTACCAAATTCCCCCTTATTAGTTAAATTTTTTAAAATAGAGTGAGGATTTTAAAATAAAGTAATGAAGATTAAAAAGAACATAAAAGCATGACTAAAAACTAAAACTAGAACAATTGACTAATCATAACAAAATAGAAATTAAAACATACCAATAACATTCTACTCCTCCTTTTGACATCACCAAAAATGAGG
>NW_021576827.1:0-222 GCF_001605985.2 Dendrobium catenatum
AACACCAAGAATCTTCTCCTTAGACCAAATATACTTCAGACTTCAGCTCTTTAAATGGATTGATGGAGAACATAGCTTTCCAAAGCCGATTAAAAAGCTTATTTTCTTATTTCTTGTTGCTGCATCTATTACATTTGGAAAGAGAGGAACAATAGGAGATTTGGGAACATTTTTAATAGCAGCATATCCATTTCTTTTAATTGTTTGCTTTCTTTGTGTTTC
>NW_021576828.1:0-1137 GCF_001605985.2 Dendrobium catenatum
CGGGTTACTGCCGACCCCCTCCAGTAAGCTAAAATTATCAAGCATCCTTCATACTCCTGAGTTGCAATACAATTTGCTTTCCATATCAAAATTAATTCAAGATAATCATATTTCCATTACGTTTGATGCCTCTGGTTTCTTCTTGAAGGATCTGAAGACTCACAAAGTAATACTTCGAGGACCGTGTAATGCAGGATTGTATCCAATTAGAGCTGACAAACTGCAAAATCCGCAGAAGGCCCTCCTTGTCTCAAAAATTTCTTCATCCTGCTGGCACCAGAGGCTTGGACATCCTCACGGCAGAGTTACTCAACAAATTTCAAAACTTAATCCGCATCTTAGTATAAATACAAATAACAATTTTTCCTCTTCATGTAAAGAGTCAAAAACTCATAAACTTGTGTTTAAACAATCTACAAATCAGCGTCTTAATGTTCTTGATTTGATTCATTCGGATATCTGGGGTCCATCCCCTGTGGTTTCTACACAAGGTTTTCGTTATTACGTTGTGTTTGTGGATGATTTTACGAAGTTTTCATGGGTCTTTCCAACGCATTTTAAGTCTGATTTATTTCAAATTTTTACTGTTTTTAAATATCAAGTTGAGAACTACACTTCTTCGTCTATTAAAACCATAAGAACAGATGGAGGCAAAGAGTTTACAAGCAACCAATTTCAATCCTACCTCCGCATCCACGACATTATTCATCAAATGTCCTGCCCGTACACTCTGGAACAAAACGGGGTTGCGGAGCGCAAACACCGGCACATCATTGAGACCTCTAGGACTCTTCTTAACACTGCCAGTATACCCTATATCTATTGGATGGAAGCTGTTTTAACTTCAATTTATCTGATAAATAGAATGCCTTTTGCTCCTACCAGTAATATCTCTCCCTTTGAACTTCTCCATAGAACCAAACCGCAATATGATCATCTTCGTGTCTTCAGATGCGAGTGTTTTCCTCTTCTCCCCCCTCACTCAAGACACAAGTTCCAACCGAAATCTAAACCGTGTGTGTTCTTGGGCTATTCCGATACTTACAAAGGATATAACTGCCTCGATACTACGTCTAATCGGATCATTATCTCTAGACACACCACATTCAAATAAACAAAATTTCCGTTCCAAAACAT
>NW_021576829.1:0-268 GCF_001605985.2 Dendrobium catenatum
GCGGATTTACGGGATTTGGCCGAAGAAGCGCGCGAAATGGAAAAAGTTACCTTCACAGCGAGCGAGCTCCGTCGTTGCTTCCGATCAAAATGCTGTAACTTCGGATCCTACAGGAAGGGAACGTCGTCCAAGGAGCGAAGTCGAACTGGCCGAAGAAGCGACTCGTGCAATCTCTACAGGAACGACGAAAAAGAGAAGATAAAAAGCACCTAAGCTATTACTGCTTAACTTAATTAATATAATTTAAAATATTAATAATTAAGTAAAT
>NW_021576830.1:0-206 GCF_001605985.2 Dendrobium catenatum
AATATATGCTCAATAACTCTCTCCCATAGTTTTAAAGTATGACATATCAACTTAATTCCTTTATAATTTGCACGCTCTTATGCATCACCTTTATTCTTAAAAATAGAAATCAACATACTGCACTCGTCTGAAATCTTTTTTAGTCTTCAAAAATAGTATTGAAAGGTTTCATTAGCCAAGAAATTCTTTTATTAATTTCAAAAAAA
>NW_021576831.1:0-731 GCF_001605985.2 Dendrobium catenatum
CTGTATCCCTTTGTGTGAGAAGGCCATCCTTGTGTACTGAATCAAAATCTTCATATTCTTGTATTCAAAATGTCTTACAAGATTGATCGTGCCTTTTATTGGCATCAAAAGATTTTGAAGATCTTTTACTTATATAGCACGAGCATATGGCTTCTCCTGAAAAGCAAGATGACAAAAGGAAAATCAGTACACGGGCTAAGAAACACCAAAAACTCAGAAGCAATACATAAAATTTGGATCGAGGAAGCGTTCTTCGATCAAAGTTGAATACAACAAAATGTAAAACTACTATGAATCCAAGAAGCAATACATAAAATTTGCTGACAAGAAAAAAGAAAGTAGGGAAGAAAAAGATAAAAAAAAAACTGATTAGGATGAGCTATCTAGAGCAAAGAAACACGTTAGATACATGTTGAATTTAATGAATTATGAGCAGTGTTTGATTGATGCTTACTCTGGTGGAGGGATGGGTCAAAATTTTGTATCATATATTTTTGTATTTATAACTTTCCTTGGTTATGCCTTCTTTTTCTTTGATCTGTGATTTATATTTATTCATTTTATTGTTCTATTATGTTTAATATTTGTTATGCTGTTATATTTCTTTCTTCTTCTCCTTAGAATTAGTTCCTTAGAAAAAAATATATTCATGTTTTTTATTTATTGATAATCATTGAGATTAGGGTATTGTGGAGCAAGGCCAACATATTTGTTAGTTGAATTTAGATGCC
>NW_021576832.1:0-297 GCF_001605985.2 Dendrobium catenatum
TTGAATTCACTTGTCAACCCGCGTAGCGTCCATAGGCGTCACGTGTGTATCAATAACACGCCCGCCAGGGCCCATGCGGGTTGAGATTGTATTTATCCCTTGTGTACCTATGTGTATACAAACTACGGTGCACGTGTATGAGTATTTTGAAATATTTGTAGTTGTGCATGTATTTGTCATTTGAATGCACAACATTTCCTTGAAAAGCTTATACACGCCTTATGTCTGCTTTCATAAGTGTTGCAGATCCGGTGGCGTGTGTCTTAATGTTGACTCCCCCCTTTCTCATTCACCGGG
>NW_021576833.1:0-261 GCF_001605985.2 Dendrobium catenatum
CAAAATGTTCCTAAAACGGTCTCTTAAATAAGAACATCAACTTTGAAACCATAATTAATGGATTTAACACTTTAACAACATCAACAGCCATTGAACATTAAAGATATGAAAATCTTCGTTAAGAAGATTTTGTAAAAAAAACTTTTGTAAGATAAAAAAGTCAAATTGAAGTAGAAAATAAAGTGGTCCGAATATGTAAAAATCAAAACATATATCATATAACAAATCCGCATAGAATTTAATATAAAGGATTTCAAAAAT
>NW_021576834.1:0-248 GCF_001605985.2 Dendrobium catenatum
ACCGGCAAACCGTCGTTAACAAACGGCGGTTTAACCGTCGGCTAAACCGCCGGTGACACCGGCGGCCAATGAACCGCCGCCAGGAACAGCCGGTAATAGCCATTTTTCCTGTAGTGAAATTTTAAGCACAAACTACTATGTGTAAGTACTTGTGGTCAGTGGTTTATATTGATACCAGCAAATTCTAAATTTAGACAAGAGGATTTCTATTATCTTCTACATCCCATATAGCAAAATTGAGATCATCT
>NW_021576835.1:0-1358 GCF_001605985.2 Dendrobium catenatum
AGAAGACCTTTTGGCACCTGATACTCTTCAAACAACATACCAAACAGCAACCAGTGGGGCGGGACAGCCGTTTGCCATGTCGGGAGGATCTTGGGCAGTAATACGAACCTTCAAGAGAAGTTGGACAGCAGGATGGTTCTGTTGTAAGTCTTGGACAACTATTAAGAATCCCTTCCCGAGAAGAGAATGTGAGGGAAGGGGGTGGAGAAGGGGTGGCTCAGGCTATAGGGAGAGTAGGGAATTTTCTTTCCGGTAATCACAATCAATAGTAGGAAAAGATTCATCCGTTATGAATTAATTAAATTCCAAATTAAGGAGTGATTGGGAATCATTATAGGAAAGAAATAAAGGAAAAGAAGAGGAGGGGGTGGGCCAGCCTAGGGGAAAAAGAAAAGAGGGATTTGCTTAAGTAGTGGGTCCCGATGTATAAAATAATGATCCTAATTAAATCTGAATTTTAATTCATATTTAATTGAGATTGGAAAGGTTTCCTAATAAGATTTGAAGAATAGGAAATTATTTGAATCTCAATAGCTAATTGAATCCAAATAAAGGCTCTTTCCTAAATGTCACTAGGCTATTTTAGGAAGGCTATTAATTGGATAATTTGAATTTAAAATTCAAATTGAAGATCAAGGGGTCGGCAGCTAGGATGTGTTTATGGGGGTGATGGTGAGTGCTTGGAAACCGACGGTGGAGTGGAGGGTGGAGGATTCTGGTGGCGGTGCGCTAATCAGGGAAGGCGGTCTGCGCAGTGGAGTTGGGCGGCGAGAAGGGGTGGCCGGGGCTAGGCTGGAGCGGGATGGGGTACAATGGTTTTTGGGAGGTGTTTGTGTGGGGAACTAGAGACGGGCAGCCAGAGGTAGGGAGGTTGAGGTTGAGCCGGCGGTGGGGAAGAGAGGTGGAGAGACGAAGGAGATGAGAGGAACAAAAAAAATTAAAGTCGCGAACCTCAAACCCTTCCAAAGGCTGACGGGTATTGCAATTGCCCACACCTTGGGTCTTCCTTCTCTCAAACACTCAACATGGAGAGAGAAAAAAAAACTCAGAATTTTATTAATCAATCATCATCACACAATACAAAAGAGCTAGCCTATAAATAGGTCTCATGAAAAGAAAATTAGTAAAGACTAAAACACCCTTCGGGCTACAACACCACTTGACCACCCCCTAGGGGTAAAATGGGAAAAACAAAAAAATATAAAACAAACTAGCACACAAGAGACATAAAAATAAAATAAACTCCAGTTCATAACAATTGATCTTCCAATGTCCTCATCATTTAGTGTTAAACCTTCTTTATTGTTTAAAGGAAAAAAGAATTTTTCTTAATAATTTTTTTATATTTTTTTAAAAAT
>NW_021576836.1:0-244 GCF_001605985.2 Dendrobium catenatum
TAAAGGGTGCATTTCATTTTCATGCTCTAGGTTTTATACTTTTATTATTATTGTTGATTAGAAGAATAATATTGATTTAATGGTTAAAATAAGATTTCACTTATGACAAATTTTTTATTGATTTCTAAAACAGTTTTTCGATGTAAAATTTTTTATTAAAAAGCTACTTCGAAAAGTAGTAAGAAAACTGTCTCAAATGAAGCCTACGATTTCATTTGAGATGACTTTTTACTGCTTCTTAAAG
>NW_021576837.1:0-937 GCF_001605985.2 Dendrobium catenatum
CGCCTCGAGGCGCAGTTACGCAATTTTAAACCTTGGTACGTAGTGCCTCATTTTTATGGAATCTGAATAGGTGCTCCATTTTGTAAAATATTTATCAAGGTTTCAATACTATCATTGGCTCCTGTTTTCAACAATCACAAGAGGAGATTTCGTTGGCAATTGATTGTGCTTATAAATATATTAAAGAGAGACTAAACAATGCACATGATATATAATCTTCTTTGATAAAGCATTCATATTTTTTGTGATGCTTCAAGTGTTGGTATTGAAGATTATTCAGTAAATGCATTATTTGTTTTAGCAAGGAATTGAAAAAAAAATTGAGCACTACTTTAATTTTTTTAAAAATGAATAGCATTTAAATCATATAACATTGGATAACCTCTGTCATAACCCGGCTTGGATGCTCGAATTAACGAGACGGAACAGACGGTCGGACGATTAATTAAAATTTTTAATTAATCTAAAACTATCTCAATAAACTGAAAGAGCCGCTAAAGCCTAAAAAATATAAACTGATATAAAATGAATTAAATATATTCATTCGGTACATCACGTCTATGGTACACATTTTCATCTCTTCTACTCATTTTGATTATATTAATTTATACCTGAAAATATTAGAGCTACTAAAAATAAGTCACAACTCAGTGAGTAAAACCAACTCGATGAGTAAAACATGCTTCTAAATTATAGTAACCCAAGATAATTGAAACAATATGCACGAGCATTTCAATTCATATTATAAAATAATTCAATTTAGATTCATTTCATTTTAAAATTTTTAATATTATGCATATATAATATTTTTATCTATATCTTTCTTCTTTCTTATAAATAAATAATACAACTGTCACATGAATCACCATCTAATTTAATACCAATGAAAGTACTCTTTTTTCATTTACGTGCAAGAGTACATTGCGTCCCCAGCCAG
>NW_021576838.1:0-233 GCF_001605985.2 Dendrobium catenatum
CATCTGAGTGAAAGAATCCAAAGTAGCATTAATGCTATTACCTTGAGGCTCTACTACAGCTGGCAATACCCTCCTGACCTCTCCAGTGTTGCCATTAGTGGCATCAGGTTCAGGTTCCTCAGCCCTGAAACATAAGTTAACAACACAATCTAAGCATTAAATAACACATTAGTGATTCAACTTCAGGTTCTCTCTCCTTTGGAGTTGAAGGAGAGAGAACCTATAGCTCTTGG
>NW_021576839.1:0-234 GCF_001605985.2 Dendrobium catenatum
AATTAATAATAATAATAATGCTATATAGTTAAGGATATCCTTTTTCTATTTTACTTCTTTTTATTTTTGATTTTTTCAAAAAATTTTTGAAAAGCACATTTATTTCTTTTAATTTATGATGCATGGATACTTCGCAATAATGAGGCAAATTATTACATCTGGTCACCGGACTCGGAGATAAGTCCGGATATTAATAAAATATTATTTTAAATTAAGCGCGTCAAAAGCGCAGGA
>NW_021576840.1:0-789 GCF_001605985.2 Dendrobium catenatum
AAAGTTTTCAAATTCAAATTTCATATGAAACCTAATTTGAGGAGTTATTAATTTCCCTCCAACTTTTCGTTCCTTTTTGGAAAGAGCTTGGTTCCCCCCTTAATCCCTCCTTTTCCCTTTACATGTCGCCGGCCTCCTATGAGGCTTCCCCTCACAAATTGCCACATTAAACCCCTCCCCCATTTGAAATTAAAACATTAATTTCAAATAAATCTCCCTCACAAATTTTCAAATCCCGAAATTAATTTCAGAATTTGAATTTAAACTCCTCCCCCTCTCTCTTCAAAACCGCCGGCCTCCCCCTATTTGCTCCCCTCATTAACTCCCCCATTCAAGGCATTAATGCCTTTGATTTCAAATTCAAATTCAAGTCAATTCCCTCCCAAACCTAATCAAATCTGAAATTAATTCTTAGATTTTGATTAATCTCCCATACACTCCACTAAACCTAATCTCTCCAAACCCTAGCCCCTCTGCCCTTGCACCCGCTGGCCTCCCCCCCCTTTTTTTTTCCTTGGGAATCCCGCCACCCACCTCTCCCCTCTTCTCCCACCACCCTCTCTCCCTACTCTCTCCCATGGGAACTTTTAAGCCAAGAGGAGAAGAAGACGACGCCCTTCCACCTCCTTTTCCCTTGGGTACTCCTTCAACCCTTGGCGAGAATGCATGGCGGAACCCGAATGGAACTTTGGATTTGTGCATGACGATCGAGATCAAGTCGACATTATCCAATCACCATTCTTTGACGTGGACTTTGATTTCGACGACACCATTGAAGAATACTTCGAC
>NW_021576841.1:0-408 GCF_001605985.2 Dendrobium catenatum
TTTAGCCTAAAGAGCGTATTGAAAAATTAATTTAAAATGGAGCAAAATCGCCAAATATTTTGGCGTATTTACAATACGCTAAATCAATTGGCTAAATCTGAATGCACTTTATAATTTAGCGTATTCATCTCAAAATAAAAAAAATTAATATAAATGGAGAGAGAAAGAGAGCAAGAGATAGAGAGAGATAGGGAGGGAGAGAGAAAACGGGAAAGAGAGAGCAATAATAAGAGTAAGAGAGAAATGGGGGAGAGAGATGAATGATGATCACGTATTATTTTCATATATAATATTATATAAATATTCTTTTTATATATTATTATTTATATATTAGTTTTATCTATTATTTAAATATTAGTAATTCAATTTATTAAATAATTGTTTAAAATTTTTTAATTAAAATAAATT
>NW_021576842.1:0-249 GCF_001605985.2 Dendrobium catenatum
GAAAAGGTTGGAGTAGCTTCAGTGGAAGATAAGATTAGAGAGAGTCGTCTTAGATGGTTTGGTTGCATATAAAACGACAAAAAAAAAGTTAAGAAGGGTAGAAGTAGACCTAAAAAGACTTTGTTAGAAAATATTAGAAATAATATTTCTTTATTAGATTTAAATGAGAATTTGACTTTAACAGGACAAAATGAAGAAAAAGGATTCATGTAGTCTGTGACGCCCCAGGCATCCATAGTGAAAGGATTC
>NW_021576843.1:0-816 GCF_001605985.2 Dendrobium catenatum
TTAGACACAGGCGATCGGCCCGAGGAGTCAATCCGGATGACCATTGAAAAAGCAGATCATCCGGGCTGATTAGGTGTATCGTCCAGCACGATGCACAATAATTGATCATACCGGCCGAAGTTAAAACATTTTAAATCACTGACACGTATATCATCCAGGATGAAAAATGGATCGGCCCGGCCGATTGTCCAATAATGGATCGTCCGGGGCCGATTTTAAAGTTTCAAACATGCTCACACGTTGATCGTCCAGGACGTTCCAGTGTATCGGCCAGGATGATGCACATAAAATGCATCAGCCAGACAAAATATTCTATCAGCCAGGACTATCATCATGATTGCAACAGAGTTCGATCAGATCGTCCAGGATGATATAGGATCGTCCAGGACGATGAGTTACAGCAAGCACAGAAAAGGTCAGCAGATGGAATTTGAAGAGATTTTATCCTATCGTCCAGGACGATAAACGTATTGGCCAGGACGATATGACTAGAAAATGAAATCAAGGAAAAGATGGTGATGATCAAGGCCCTCATAAAATAAAATAAAAGAAAAACAAACAAAAAACACAGTAATAGAAAGCAAAAAATACAAGGAGAAAAACAAAAAAAACGAATATTTTGGATTTTAATTTTTCTAATTTTTTTTTATGGAGGCATCATATGAGAATTTCTCAAAAAGTTAAACTTTTAAAGTTCCAAGAGATCAAGGAGTTTAAAAAATCCCAATTAGAAGTAGGTAGAACATCTGATTCTGTTAACCATAGATCGGACATCCTTCAGGGTACAAAATTCTTTTGGAAAACAGAGGCCTAACT
>NW_021576844.1:0-321 GCF_001605985.2 Dendrobium catenatum
CCTTTTTAAAACTCTCTTTCACCAATCCCAGGTGCGATAGTGAACCTTCATCCTTTCACACCCTCCAAGTGTAAGCAGAGTACCTTCGGCTATTCACACTCTCCAAGTGTTAACAAAGAACCATCATCCTTTCACACCCTCCAAGTGTATGTAAAGAACCTTCATCCTTTCACACCCTCCAAATGTATGGAGAGTACTTCATCAATTCACACCCTCCAAGTGTCGACAAAGAATCATCGGTTGTTCACACTCTCCGAGTGTTGGCAAAGAACTGGATCTCTTTCAAAGATCTTCACACGAGCAATCTAGAAATACAAGAGG
>NW_021576845.1:0-444 GCF_001605985.2 Dendrobium catenatum
ATAAGGCCTCATATAAATAGGCCGAAATGAAAAGAAATGAAAAAAGACACAAATGCCCTTCCAGGCTACATAAACGACTCAATGCTCACAGGGGCGAACTAGTAAAACAGAAAATACAATCATAAAAAATAAAATGCACATAAATCAGAAGTAGAGGCTCTGAATCGTCGCCGTCGATCTGCGTATCCGGCGATGGTACACGTGTCGAAATCTGATGTCCCCATAAAAAACATTAAGCAATGTTTAAATATGAGCAATATACCTTTTCTTTGCCGTTTAACACTTTGCACGTAAGCAAAAGGTTGCAAACGAGTCCAAAATGAATGTTTTTTGGCTTTGCTTGGCTTGGTTTCTTAGCAATTGCGAAATTATTGACGAACAGAAAATGCTCGTTCATATTAAGTTCATTTTTTATTAAGCAAAAAAGAAACAAGAAGCCCAGCC
>NW_021576846.1:0-264 GCF_001605985.2 Dendrobium catenatum
AAGGCCGGCGTCACTTGGAGGGCAGATAGAAGGCCAATGATACTCGAAAGTCGAGTGCAAGACCGGCATCACATTGAGGTCGGGCAGAAGGCCGACATCACTTGGAGGCCGGGTGAAAGGCTGACATCACTTAGAGATCAGGCAAAAGACCGGCATCACTTGGAAGCCGGGTAGAAGGCTGACGTCACTCCGAAGTTGGGTACAAGACCGTCGTCACATAGAGGTCAGATAGAAGGCCGACATCACTTGGAGATCGGGCAGATG
>NW_021576847.1:0-243 GCF_001605985.2 Dendrobium catenatum
TCTTTAAACTTAAGTATCCACTTTATGTAGAGAATGGAGATATAGTTATAATAATTTGGGAGTAGTATTTCAATAAATATAATCAAAATGTCATTATAGTTCATATGAAAGTACATATTAAGTATTCTGATCATAGACTTGTCATTTAACATTTAAGTACCTTAATGACCTTATAATTGAATGATTTTGGGTTCATATGATTCTTTTCATCAAGTTGCTTGGTTTGACTATAAGCATGTAAGA
>NW_021576848.1:0-602 GCF_001605985.2 Dendrobium catenatum
AGAATGCTAAAAAAAAAATTACAGGCGGAGTCGCCGCCTCGCCGGAGTGGAACAAAACCTGCAGATCGTAGATCGGCCTGAAGGAGATCTGGGGAGAAGCTAAACAGCCGAAGACATGGTGTCCTCCTCGCCTCCTGTGAGTGATCAAGCGTGAGAAACAGCGTGAGAAACAGAAGAGAGGGAGATCCTGTCGATGGAGAGGGAGACTGGGAGAGAGCGGGCGCGGACGGCGGAAGATTGCGGGGTCGGGCGAAATAGCGTGAGAAACAGAAGAGAAAGCTGGGCTTAGGGCAATTTTTAACATACTATAATGAAATATTACTAAAACAGCCCTTACTATAATATGATTTTTACATTTTTTTAGGGGGGGCAATTGCCCCCCCTGGCCATATGCTGATTGCGCCCCTGATCGTTGTTGTGTACCACTAGTGGGATGTTGAAGGCTTGCATTAGTATCTTCATATTTTATGGCAACTTTGAGGATATTTGATAAGTTAACAATTAGAATGCTTGTTTAAATTCATAGCTTAATCCCGAAAAAAGGTAATTACATGTTTATTTTCTTTTTTTTTTTTCTTATGAAGAATAACAAGAAAAAAAAC
>NW_021576849.1:0-237 GCF_001605985.2 Dendrobium catenatum
CCTAAGCTTATTTCTGAGGAGCAGGCTGCATTTGTCCTGGGGCGTTCTATTTCCAACCATTGTTTGTTGGGGCAGGAGGTAATTAATAAGTTCAAGATCTCGAAAGCTTCCTCAGGTTTTTTTGCATTAAAAGTGGACATGGATCAAGCTTATGATAAGATGAGCTAGAGGACATTAAAGTTGATTTTGAGGCGTATGGAGTTCCCTCAGAGGTTCTCGAATTGGGTTTTAAATTGT
>NW_021576850.1:0-227 GCF_001605985.2 Dendrobium catenatum
CATGCTGGCAATTCTGACGGAAATTGTATGCCGGCATAATCGACAGGCTTTACCATCAAAATATTCGTCAAAACTTTTGGTGTAAATATACGCCAAAAATGTCATTTTATTTTCATCTTAACATTATTACTGGTAGTCGTTCTAGCGATTAATCCGTTAGAAACCTGTAGCATAAAAAAAAATAACATTCTTTTTTTTAAAACTAATTTCCATAATACAACCTACAT
>NW_021576851.1:0-282 GCF_001605985.2 Dendrobium catenatum
CTCAAATCCAAAGCCCTAAGGCCTTGTCCTAAACATCCTTTTCAAAGATTTTTCGAACATTTCAAAACCCAGTCAAATGGCCTCTAATTCAGGGTCTATCACTTGCAAAGTGATAAGACATGTCTTTATAGGCTACCCTCCAATTTTGAGCCCATTATGAGGTCTCTAACCCAAGAATCTGAATTAAAATCCAATGGTTGTAAAACCTTCAAATATTTACAGCCTATGCCACAGGACCTAACACCTTGAAGATTTTGATCTTAGAGCCCTTATCAAAGCCTC
>NW_021576852.1:0-323 GCF_001605985.2 Dendrobium catenatum
TGAAATTGACCCGACACTGTTCAACCCGATCCGAACCCGACCCATTTTTCCAAACTGGTCGGTTTTCTGAACCCGAACCCGACCCGCTTTGGGTCCGGGTCAACCCGAACCCGACTCGATTCGGGTATATTTTATTAATTTTTTATTTAATTCAATTTATTTAAATCTAAATTAAATTAAGGTAAGATTTACGTTAATTAATTTAAAATAAATCAAGATTAATTTTATTTGGGCAATAATGTTTATAATTTTTTGAAATTTCATTTACTTATTTCATAAAAATCAATTAAAATCCTCCTAAATCAATTAAAAACGGGTCAAAC
>NW_021576853.1:0-414 GCF_001605985.2 Dendrobium catenatum
ATTTGATAACTGGCGGAGTATTCTTACTGGATCCTGTATTGGTTTCTTGCCATGGGCGCCTATTGTAAGAACTGTTAGTTGTCTTGGTATGGCGATTCTGTTGTAGCTCGGCCTTCATAGCGAAATTGACAGCCTGCGGCATTGACCAGACTGAATTCAGCTCCAATCGCTCTTGAATGCTCTCTTTAAGTCCGCCGATGTATCTGGCTACTAATTGATTGTTGGACTCATTGAGATTGTTCCTTGCACTCAAGCGATTGAACTCCTCCGTGTAGTCACTCACCGATCGGCCTCCTTGAACACAATGCTGATACCTTATATAAAGTATCTGTTCATAGTCGGTGGGTAAAAATTGTGCTCGCAGCAACTGTTTCATCCGGCCCCAAGTTCTTACTCTCCCTTTGCCCTCTCTTT
>NW_021576854.1:0-300 GCF_001605985.2 Dendrobium catenatum
CTCATTTAAATTTCATTTGAATTTATAATGAATTTCCAAACATTATCTAATTTAAATATAATCTGCTGATGGCCATTTTTGTCCTATTTATGATGCATATAAAGACTTTTTTGACTTTCCCATATGGCTAGCCATTTGAATCTCATATATATTTAATATAAATGAATTTTTGATCAAATATAATATTATTAGTTGATAAATTAATATTAATTTAATAGTTTTATTCAAATTTAGTTTTACTTACTCTTTTCCTTTAAATACCTCTCTTCTTCTTCATATAAGGGCTGCTCAAAATGAAAA
>NW_021576855.1:0-1074 GCF_001605985.2 Dendrobium catenatum
TTTGGTGACTTATAGTAGCTCTGTGGTTCTGTGTTTGTGTGTTTGTTGAGTTAATTATTTTGGAAGATTCAGTTCAGTAACCAAATTCCAAAGCCATATCCTGGATAAGAAGGTTCTGTCGCGATCCGGCTCGGGCGGGATCCGTCCCCGTCGGGTCGGGTCGTGGGTAGTGGTCGATGAGGAGTCTGGTGAAAAGAGAAGTCAGATTTGTCTTTAGAAATCAATGGTATTGTGGGGGTGTTTCGAATGGATGACCAATATCGACTCCCTTGATTATGAACTATTTATTGTGTATTTGAGTATCTTGGTTATATCAAAATTCAACAATATTGGGCTCATCGAGCCTCTAGATTCGACTATAAGCATGTTAGATTTAGAAATCATTGATCATCCAATTTATTGTTTGAACCTTCTAAATGCTCTTTGGGTCCTCAATTTGGACCCATTTGGGCTTGAATTTGGTAGAATTTGGTGTCGGTGGGTTCGTCTTTTTGAGACATTCATTTCAACTATAAGTTTGTTGAAATCAGAGTTCAGATGGTTCCATGTTTAATTTTCAAAGTTTTCGATTCAACTTTACCTCGAGATTCATACTTGATCAATATAAAGTTTTCAAAGATTTATGCACATCCACCGACCATAGTCGAACTTTTGCCCAGCCATTAACCATCGTCGGACTTCCGCCCGCCCACTAGTTGTCGTTGGATTTTCATCCAACCACCGATTGTTGTCGGACTTCTGTCCAACCACCAATTGTCGACAGACTTCTTTCCGACCACCAATCGACGTCGGACTTTTGCCCAACCATCAGTCATCTCTGGATTTTTCACCCAACCACCATCTGTCATCGGACT
Source organism: Dendrobium catenatum (assembly GCF_001605985.2). Taxonomy (NCBI): domain Eukaryota; kingdom Viridiplantae; phylum Streptophyta; class Magnoliopsida; order Asparagales; family Orchidaceae; genus Dendrobium; species Dendrobium catenatum. Next base: position 855 of record NW_021576855.1, read on the forward strand.
TTCGCCCGACCACCTATCATAGCTGGACTTTAACCCACTACAGGAAATTCAGCTGTTACAGGCGGCCTTGACCGGCGGTTATATAGCGTCCGGTAATAAATCCGATAATGACCGGCGGTATAGGCCGTCGGAAAGCCGTCGGCGAAATAAACCGTCGGAAAAAGACCGCCGGCAACGGTTTCCGACGCCGTCTTTACCAACGGCTTCGGACCGGCGGCTT
>NW_021576856.1:0-305 GCF_001605985.2 Dendrobium catenatum
TAAGACAAAACAAACGACAAAGTAAAAAAGAAGAGTGAGATTTGCTGATGGAATTTTTTTAGTGAATATATACAAAGAGAAGAAGACAAAAGAGAGAGAGGAAGCAAGGCATTGGTTTGGAGTTGGCGTAAGGGAAAGGATTTAGGGTTAGGGTTTTGCTTGGAATGGCTGATGAGGGTGATGGGTGAGAGATCTAGTGTGAGAGAGAGAGAGAGAGGAGAGAGAATATGCAGATGTACCCACGATGGCTGTTTGTGGGTTAGGTAGCAGCTTCTGCTACCCACTGGACCCATGCAGCATCAGCC
>NW_021576857.1:0-485 GCF_001605985.2 Dendrobium catenatum
GTATTCCCTACTTTGGTTTCCAGTTAATTTGTCAATTAGGAGTAAGTCTTCTATCAGCATCCTATAGACCTAAAGTTGGGTTATGCCCTTCCTTAGACCCAAGACTAGGTATTCCCTACCTTGGTTTTCAGTTGATTCGCCTATTTGGAGTAAGTCTTCTATCAGCATCCTATAGGCCTAAGGTTGGCTGATTCCCTTCCTTAGACCCAAGGCTAGGTATTCCCTACCTTGGTTTTCCAATTGATCCGTCTATTGGGAGTAAGTCTTCTATCAGCATTCTATGGGCCTAAGGTTGGGTGATGCCCTTTCTTAGACCCAAGGTTAGGTATTCCCTACCTTAGTTTCTCCAGTTCTCTTGTCTAATAGGTTTAAGTCTTCTATTAGCATCCTATAGGCCTAAGGTTGGGTGATGCCCTCCCTTACACTCTTAAGATTCTGCTTCTATTCGGTCAACGCCAATGTGTGCAGCAGAAGTTCCTTCTAAC
>NW_021576858.1:0-316 GCF_001605985.2 Dendrobium catenatum
AGGATGAACTTTTTTCGTCCAGGACGAATGTATCGTTTTTCTTTAAATATGAAGTCTTTCTAACTTAACAATCACACTTTCAAACTTCTATTTCAATCCCTTTCTTCTTCAAATTGTCAATGGCCTCCTCAAGCAAGAGACAAAAGGTGTTAGTGAAGAAGCCAAATAGGAATGCCTCAGAAAACTTCCTGTCTAAGGCGAATGAGGAATCCTTTCCTCGTTTTGCTTCCGCCAAAATAACTCCATCTCTCATTTTAATTCAAAGCGAGATAAATTTTAAGGTAATGCACCTTTTTGCCTCAACCCAATTTCATTT
>NW_021576859.1:0-252 GCF_001605985.2 Dendrobium catenatum
TTCCTCCTTAATTTTTATTCTATAAATACCGGCCTAAGGCAAGGGGGAAATTTCTCCTCTTCTACTTCTCCTATCTTCCTATAATTTTCTTACAAATTATGTCTTCCACTATCTTGAATAGGTGGCATCCCCTATCATTACGGGAAAACACGCGAATACCGGCGGATTTTCCGGCAGAAACTTTTGGACGGTAATAAACGGCGCAGTCACCGGCAGATTTGTTCGACGTAAGGTTTGCGTCAACCTTTCCGG
>NW_021576860.1:0-226 GCF_001605985.2 Dendrobium catenatum
GATTTCCTTCCATTGATAATGATAGAAAACCTCAAATCTACAACACATTCCATAAAGAGGTTAGAAAACATAATAGGAAAACCATACCACTTAAGCACCTGGTGAAGTGTTTGCCAGCCCATGCTATCATAGGCCTACTCCATATCCAATTTGAGAGCCATCAATCCCTTTCGATTCTTGGACAATTTGAATTTATGGAAAATTTCCTGAGCCAGAAGGCAATGCT
>NW_021576861.1:0-393 GCF_001605985.2 Dendrobium catenatum
TGCTGTTAAACAGTTCCACCTCCTCTTCCTCGTCTGGGTTCACCTTCTCCTTCCCCCTGCTCCCACTCCCTTCTCCTCTTTCCTCCCCCGGCACAGCCCTTGCTTGCCCTTACAACAACTTCTTCATCATCTCCTCCAATGCCACGAATTTCCCTTCCACATTCTCGCTCAATGTGGTTATCTTCCATCCAGATCCGCCTTAAGTTGCCCCATCTCGGTCTCCAAGACTTCTACTCGCTTAGATGTCATGGGAAATGACGAGATGCCTCCGGATCCTCCCCAAAATCAGCAAAAATCTGCAGCGAATAACTGAGAAAAACCACCCTCCACCGCCCGGATCTTGCTCTGATACCAATTTGATAGGAAATATTTGAGTTCGCAAGTAACCCTAAG
>NW_021576862.1:0-223 GCF_001605985.2 Dendrobium catenatum
AGGAGTATAATCAGATTGAAAAGATTGATTTTGAGGATACTTTTTCCCTTGTAGGTAGACTTGAAGCAATTAGGGTTTTGTTAACTTTTACCTATTTTAGATGATTTAAACTGTACCAAATGGATTTAAAAAGTACCTTTTTAAATGGGGTAATTCAAGAGGATATTTTTATAGAATAACCTTCATGTTTTGAAAATTCTAAATACCCAAATCATATTTTTAA
>NW_021576863.1:0-295 GCF_001605985.2 Dendrobium catenatum
TTTCTCAAATGGAGTAATAAAGCCAAGAGTAAACTTAGCTAATATTTAATTTTAAAATATTACCATAAGAGAAAACTTCATAAACAAAAGCTTTTATGTAATTGACTAGGCATTTATTTTCATCATATGCCATAAAATCCCTAATCTATCAGAGCTAAACCACATGGCAGAGGACAAATCGTCGTATCCATGTAGTACCCTTGAGAAATAGGATTTATAGGCATCTTAAACTTTAACCTATAATAAGGTTAAAGATAAGGGAATTCCAAATATTTTCAAACTTTAATATATCAAC
>NW_021576864.1:0-212 GCF_001605985.2 Dendrobium catenatum
AGTTCAGGGAGGTTTTTCAACCTCCACAGGGTTTGCCTCCTCAGAGGGAGCTGGAGCACGCCATTATTTTGAAGGAAGGGGAGGTACCGATCAGCGTTCGTCCTTACCGCTACCCCTAGATCCAAAAGGATGAGATACAGAGGCTGATCCGGGAAATGTTGGAGGCAGGGATCACAAGGCCAAGTGTAAGCCCTTTCTCTAGTCCAGTCCTC
>NW_021576865.1:0-467 GCF_001605985.2 Dendrobium catenatum
AGGGGAAAAATTTGAATCCACCTTAGCTAACATAGGGATTTGTGCCCTATCGATCATATCCTATTGATTCATATCTCAAGGATTTGATGCTAATAAGGAATGTATCGGCGCTGACCATAACTGGTATCTGTGGTGCCATTTGGTGGCAAAACCACTCGGTTCAGAGGGCCCCGGGTCATAACCATTTACCTGCGGTGCCATTTGGCGGCAAACTGCCGGTCAGAGGACACGTACCACTTCCTTACTGCCAGGAGACTGTTTTGAGAATGGATCTTAGTGATATTTCGACTAGGCATTTGGCTCTTTATGAGCTAGAGTAGTTTTTATTTTTTGTCCACCTCGGCAAACTGTTGCGGAGGGTGGATGGATTTTGCTTTAAGTGATTGATGGGTTGAGTTTCAAATTTAAATATCTTAGAATTTGGAATGATTTTTTGGATTTTGAGTGGACTTTTGGGAGACATTTGA
>NW_021576866.1:0-203 GCF_001605985.2 Dendrobium catenatum
TCTATTTTACATCCTAATCGGATTGTCTCAAAAACTGGAACCTCTCTTTGCGATTTGCCGGGGGTACAGGAGCAGGTGGCTGTTATTGTTCCTAATGTTGATGTTTTGATTGAGCCGAATGTGAGAGAGATGGAAGAGCCGGTTGTTGATTCTACTAGAATGTTGGACTCTAATCGTGAGGATGATGGTTTGTTGGTTAATAA
>NW_021576867.1:0-443 GCF_001605985.2 Dendrobium catenatum
TCAACCAACTATGATACACAGCCAAACAATAAAGCTTTATAGCACTACCTTTGGTCTTGACATTCACCTCCAAAGCCTCCAACAAAGCAGAGAAGTTGACAAACCGTGGAACGCAGTCCCCATTCATCCAGAATTTTCAGAACCTCCAGCAGTTGCTTGCACCCCGTAGTAACATGATTCAAGTCCTCATCCAAACCACAACCAATAGGACATTTAACATCCACCTCAAATCCCCGAGCAAACAGCCAACAGTTTGTTGGAACAATATTTTTATAAACTCTCCACCAAAACATACGTTCTCTTGGCCTCAAACCCGCCTTCAAGATAGCGCAGCAAGGATCGTCAACTCCCAGAAAATTCATGTCATAAGCCACAGCAGATAACGTGGATCCAATTGGAATTTTTAATAACTCAAGCACATCTTCTTGCAGCTCATTCCAGAT
>NW_021576868.1:0-901 GCF_001605985.2 Dendrobium catenatum
TTTAAAAATTTAAAAAATTTTAATAAACAAAAATATATTTTTAGAATTTTAATTAAAACAAAAATAAAAAATTTTTATGAACCGGCCGGTTCTTTCCAACCCAAACTGGTTCAACGGTTTACCGGTTGAACCGCCGGTTCAATCTGGTTTGATCCGGTTCTATGCAGAGTCGGTTCTGAAGCTGTATTGGACCGGCCACCAGACCGGTTCACGGTCGAACCTGTTGAACCGGCCGGTTCGGTCCGGTTTTAAAAACCTTGGCCAAAAGTAATATTATTGGTGGCCAATGCATGGAAATTTTTTTGGCAAGCTTATGCCTCGTCATGTTAAGAAAAGTCCGCTAATTTTTTTTTTTAGACATTTAGATCAATTAAGGTAAACTCATACATATATCACATACACAAGACTTGAATTCAATACCTCTTAGTTGATAGTCAAAGCTCCCAACCATCAAACCAAAATGAGTTGCGTAAGTTTGCTGGCTTTATTTTAATCAAATTTTTCGACAGTTAAGGCATCAAAAATTCAGAAGTTCTAAATCAGCCTCACACTTTTTTCCTCTTTTTTTTTTTAATTCACCCTAAACCCTACTAGCCCCTATCGCTAATCTTATAGAAGCCTATTTTTGAGCTATTTTCTTCGATTCTTACACTAGTGAATGTAATGTCCCAAAATCTAATCATAAGTATTTTTTTCTTATGTACAAAATTTTCTATAATATTTTTCAACCCAAAGCCTTTTTATATCATCAAATATGATAATATTAGCATCCTTTTATTTACTTCACCAAACTAAAAAATTAAAAGAGTTGTAAGCAAAAATTACGGTCTACTCTCTCATTCCACTCAATTATATGCATTTATCATTATTATTATAATAACAAGTCTACAAAATAAGCATA
>NW_021576869.1:0-406 GCF_001605985.2 Dendrobium catenatum
AGGTCTAACATCCATTCCCCCACCATCCGCTTTAAGTTCAAGATGGTGCAATTTCTGTTTTAAATGTCAATTTTCCAAATCTTCAAATACCTTCAAATTCCCAAACTCATTGCTGCTACTATATGCTAGATAACATGTATTTATATGTATCTGATTGACGACTAGCCTTATTCCTTCTTTCAATATCTCATTTATAAACAAATCTTACTAATGTGGACATCGATCAGAGGTTCAAGCATGTGTATCGCCGGAGACAGCGCAGATCGACGACTATGATTCAGAGTCTTTATTTTTTATTTATTTCATGTTTTATTTAGTTGGCATTTTTTTTCCTAGTTTACCCCTATGGGGAGTGTTGTCTTATTGTAACCCAAAGGGCATTTGAGTACTTTTATTTCCTCATGTT
>NW_021576870.1:0-205 GCF_001605985.2 Dendrobium catenatum
TACCTAACATGTATAAAGTTTGTATAAACTTGTACATAGTGTGTATAATAGTTGTACATAGCATTTATAATACTTTTGCATAGTGTGTATAAATTTGCACATAGTTTGTAAAAATTATGTATATAACATTTATAAACTTATACATGATATGTATAAGCCTTATATATTACATGTATAAATTTGCTCATAGTGTCTAAAAATTATG
>NW_021576871.1:0-207 GCF_001605985.2 Dendrobium catenatum
ACCCATTTTTGCCTCGCAAGAATCTGCCAGGAAGAAACCCCGTAGGCTTCTGCACGCGGGGAGGGGCGCTATTCGAGTGGAAAAAATTCCAACTCGCAAATGACGGAAGCCTCACCGTCAGTAAGCCGGGGGGGGAGGAAGAAATCCCGTAGGCTTCTGCACGCGTTGAAGGGGCGCTATTCGAGTAGGAAAAAATTCCAAACTCGC
>NW_021576872.1:0-1828 GCF_001605985.2 Dendrobium catenatum
GGCTTATTATCTTCCAGTTTCACTTTTCTCAGACCAGCTTAAATATAATTTTTGAACATTTCTTTATTTGGTCTTACATGGAATGAAACACTTGAATTTACAACCCAAATTTCATCATTAGCAATAGACCAAATTAGAGAATAACTTTGAAACTCTTTAGCATAAACATTTCCAAAATGCCCTTTTTCTTGACCTCCACTCACAAATTTTTCTGTTACATTACAATCCTTCTTGAAGTGACATTTCTTTCCATAGTTCCAACACTCAACTTTCCCTCTTCCTAATTTGAAATTTTCTCTTCTAGATATAGATCAATGTCGTAGTGCTGTGAATTCAACACTCAATTTTTCTCTTATAGACAAAGAGTACAACATTGTGATTTCAATCTGGTGGTGTTGTGAACTCAACAACACAACACTATAATTTAGCTCAATTAATGTAATTGAGGTATGAGTCACATAATAAAATTTCACTCAAAACTAACAATATGTTGATGCTTACAAATGGATATCTTAGGTTGAGCATAGAGGTTCTTCCTTGGCTATTGGTTAGAATGAGTTAAACATACTTATTCACAAATTTTTTATTTTATTTGTGTTAGTTTTAGAATGATGATCATGAAAGTGTAAATAATAATAAGATCAATGTAAACTAATGTGCTTAAATTCCAACCAACAATTGAGAGAAAAAACTTCCAAACTCTTCACAAAAAATTTGAAAGCACTCACAAGCATTATAAATGCTAAAGCAAATTTCCTTAACTCTATAAAGTTGAGTCTTCTGGACAAAAACAATAAAATTTGGGAAGTTTAAACCTCAGAAATTTCAAAACAAAAAATAAATTCAAGATACAAAATACCTCGTAATGTTCTACAAAATAATTTTTTTTGAAAATTGAGGAGTTCTCTCTTTTAGTTTTTAAGACAATAATGGCAAAGAAATCGGAAATATCATAAATATTATAAAATGGATTACAAATAATAAAGACTTATCCATCAAGTCCCGGCGTCGCCGCCGCTTGTTTCTCCCGGCGACACTAGCTAGGCCCGATATCGCCGGCCCCCTCTGACTTCAGATCGGCCGAAGCGACAGGAACGACGACGCATGGCTTTCGCAAAGGAAACAGTGTAAGGTACAGGCAGGCCAAGATCCAGAAGAGCCAGGGGACGGCAATGAGGACAATGCCGGCGACGGCGAGCCAGGTGGAGTCCTCCATCTCCGGCAAGGTGATGTATAGGATGAGCATGGCGCCGCCGGCGAGGATGAGAAGGAAGAAAAGGAAACTTATGAACCAGAAGCAAATGTTACCGGACTTTACCGTTGGGATAGCCATTTCGCTGGCCTGGTGGTGCGGCGGCTGGTCCCCGGCTTTTGGCCCTATAAAATTTCTATTTAGAAACTAAATGTTTTTTGTATTCTGCACAGATCATGAATGGAAGTTTTTTCCCGATCTGTAATATCAAGAATGGTGGGTTATGGCTAGACGGAGAGAAAAAACCGGGGAAACGGTGAACTCCAACAACGGCCTTAATCTTATTTTATTTTATTTATTTCTTTATTTATTTTTATAACTACGGCCTCTTAATAAGGATTAGGGTTAGGATGTAATTGTCAAAATATTCTAATACAAAGTATGTTAGGATTAGGGTGTAAATGAGTTAAATTTGTGATCTCGACTCGTTAATGAGCACACGGGTCAAGAATAGTACTTGTTTGTTTGAGATTAACATTAACAAAATTTGACTTTTTAGCTCACAAGCTATCTTATATATTAACTATTTTGATATTTAAAAAAATAGAAATGTTGCTGTCATTTTTGCACTAAAGC
>NW_021576873.1:0-302 GCF_001605985.2 Dendrobium catenatum
GGGGGGAGCATTATCATGATTTCTAATAATGTTTTATACAGGTGCTTGCTCAGCTTCCCCCAAATAAAAATGAGGGCTAAAATTAATGATTATAACTGCATAGATGGAACCGCTTAGCCCTCAAAATTAAGAGCATGGCTTGGCACAGGGTCAATGGTGTCAGCACTTTTATTTTCATATAAACTGCTTGGGATGATTATTAGGATAACCTTGCAGGGACTTTAGAATTTTTCTGCTTTTTAATTAATGTAAAATTTGTAATAATTTGTTAAGAGTTGTGAAAACAACTATGAGTCGGGATA
>NW_021576874.1:0-334 GCF_001605985.2 Dendrobium catenatum
ATTGGGTATGGCACCAACAGCGGCAGTTCTTTGCATCCCTGCATCATCGCTCCCATCTGAGCCATCATCACAGTCATCTTCTCATTTAACTGAGAGATTTCTCTATCTTTGGCTCTCATCTGTCGCCTCATTTGTCGCCGCATTTCAGCGAGCGTGACATTTTTGGCTTCAGAAGGGTTTTCTTCTACTTCTTCCATTTCTTCTTCTTCTTGAGAATGACGACTTCTGCCAGTGGTGGACCCTTCTCGACGACGAAGACGATCAATTTTTAAAATTGCGTATTCGGGTATTGAGGCGATTTTCATTCGTGAGGCGAGGCGTAAGCCTCAAGGCG
>NW_021576875.1:0-352 GCF_001605985.2 Dendrobium catenatum
TTGGGGCTAAGTTAATAGACTCGTAGGCCCGTGTTACTTAGTAGTAACGGGTATAATTGAGTGAATTGAATTGATTAAAGTTTAAAATTTTATGAGTTTTGATTAGGATTGATTGGTTACTATTTTCTAAATTTAGATTAAGGTTCCTTAGATTTTAAAATTAAATATTAGTTTTTTGAAATTATTTGAATTATTTAAATGCATTAAATAAATGGGTCAAATTTTGACTTTTAGATTAAGGTTGATATCTAGAAAGTTAGTATTTTTTCTTAAACACTAGACCTTAAGATGTGTAATTAGATTCTAAGTTTCCTATATGTTTATATATTTTGTTATGATTTTTTGAAGTTTT
>NW_021576876.1:0-232 GCF_001605985.2 Dendrobium catenatum
AGTAAGTTTTTTAATTCAAAATTAATTTTAAATTATAGTTTATAAAATTATAAGATTTTTGATATAAAATATCAAAATTTTTTATTTATATTTATTTTTTAATTAATTATGTATGATTCTATAATAAAAAACATTTAAATTGTAATTTAATTAATTATGTTAATGGCAACGGCAGAGGGTATAATGGTCGGCCACGCGGCACAATCCAAAGCATTGTGTCGATTCCATGGTA
>NW_021576877.1:0-292 GCF_001605985.2 Dendrobium catenatum
CCTTCGGCTGACCCAGTCTCGACGGATATTGCCATAGCCGAAGTTGATGGAGACTTCCCCCATTCGCAATGTGAGCTCCTCTTCTTTCTACTCCTCCTCCTTCCTTTCTCTCATTCCTTAGTTATTCTTCTTCTTTAAAAAAAAAAAGAGTAAAATTTGAGAATTGCTTTGGTCATTTCCTTCTTCCTTCCGTTACAGTTGTGTATACATATGGTTGGGTTATTTATTACAAGGATCATTAATAGCTTTATGTGAATTATTTATGTAAACTTAGATTAAGTAGGTGTGGATC
>NW_021576878.1:0-716 GCF_001605985.2 Dendrobium catenatum
CAGAGGGCCCCGGGTCGTCATAACCGTTTATCCTGCTGTGCCATTTGGCGGCAGACCGCCGATTAGAGGACACGTACCACGTCCTTACTGGCGGGAGATTGTTTGAGAATGGATCCTAGTAATATTTTCGACTAGGCATTTTAGCTCTTTTGTGAGCCGTACCACGTCCTTACTGGCGGGAGATTGTTTGAGAATGGATCATAGTAATATTTTCGACTAGGCATTTGGCTCTATGTGAGCTTAAGTAGTTTTCAACTTGTCCACCCGGCAAACTATTACGGAGGGCGGATGGATTTTGCTTCAAGCATTTATTGATTGGATTTCAAATTTTAAATATTTTTTTTTTGGATTTTTGGATTTGAGATTTTTTTTGGATTTTTAGATTTTGGTATTTTTGTGGAGTTTTGGATTTTGATAGGTATTTGAATATTTGGGAGACATTTGAAATGTTTGTGAACCCCTCCAGCTGAGATCTTCGTCCAACACGGCCATCATCGGGGTGTGCATGGGGTCTTTTTCCTTTATGGATTAAACCCTGTCAACTCGACCAAGCAATTGATCGAGGATCGGATTTCTCGTAAGCTTTATGCCTTTATTCTTGAATTTTCTTTGTGAAGGCCTTGAAGGCCGAATATGAATGATAAATATTTTGGTCAACTTTCATGACCGTATATTTATCCGATATCTCGAACCCTGTCTACTCCTATTTATCTACT
>NW_021576879.1:0-218 GCF_001605985.2 Dendrobium catenatum
GAAATAAGGTAGGTAGATGGTATCAACATAAAAGACAAGCTAAAAAAAGGGTGAACGAACAATAACTTGACTAGTCAGAATAAATGCTTGCATTAACTAAGTAATAGCATCATATACAATAATGTTGACCCCCGTACCTCAAACCACGTGCGAAAGAACCAAACTGATGAGTAAAGTGATACGCGGCTTGGCGCCACGTGTCACTTGAAGGATCAAAC
>NW_021576880.1:0-233 GCF_001605985.2 Dendrobium catenatum
ACGAGTTTAATTTTTAAGTTGCAAGAGTTTAAATTGTTTGTATATTAAGGGATGAAAAGGATTATTTAAATGGAGTTTATTTTCTATGATTTTTATTTTATTATTTGAATTTTAAATAGTTGAAGTTAATTATTTAATTTTAATTATTTTGAAAGTTAATAACTCCAAGTACTAGAGTTATTAACCTACAAATCCTAAGGCTTGCAATAAAAATATATTCATCCCCATATAGG
>NW_021576881.1:0-435 GCF_001605985.2 Dendrobium catenatum
GTTGATATCTGTAATCTGATCGTCTTCAAGGACGAGTAAGACCATTGTACTTTTCTCAAATTTTAGTGGAATCATTTTCAACTGGGCTAGGCCCCGTGGTTTTTCCCCTTTCCCGGGTTTTCCACGTAAAAGATATTGTGTTCTCTGTGTGTGAGCTGGATATCCGTGCAACGCTAAGACGTAGAATTATAACTCTATCGCCGCGTATATTCTAGCCCGCAACAACAGTAACCGTAAGTCTAGGGCAATAACTCTTCCGAAGATCTATTATCCAACTTTCTCGCTCAGAAGCCGCTCAATCAACCGGCAGCGTCGCTTCCTTCTTCCAGCACGGCAGCACCTGGATCAATCCTAAACTATCGCCGCCGATTAATTATCGTAAACGGCGTTGCCTTCTTCAACAAATGCCACGCCCTCATCACACAAAAGGCAAAT
>NW_021576882.1:0-1010 GCF_001605985.2 Dendrobium catenatum
ATAATCAGAGCTATTTAATTTCATTTATTAGTAGTAAATAGCAAAATAGATTTATAATTTAAAACATCTATGCACACATCTATATTATTTTTTAAAAAATCATATGTACTATTCAAGATCTATACAATCATATCACAACTATTATGTCTTGAGTATAAAAGAAAAATAAAAAGAAATAAAACTTGAGGAATCATAACTAACCTCATACTCTTGCTCCACAACCCTAACCTAAAATTATTTAACTATATATAATGAACTTAAAAAGTTTAAGAGATTATTAAAACCTACAACTAAAATCAAAGAACAACAAAGCAGTAATATGCATGTCAACGATCAATTCATAGTAGTTGCATCTATATGATCATCGAATAAGTACAAAAATAGTAAAATTTACATGTAATAATAGAAGAATCTAGAAATAGTAAAACACTATATTATGAAAGCCTATAGAGTAGTAAACTACTACAAGTGTCAAATATATAAAATAATTATCGTATCTATAATACTAATCAATAAAAAATTAGATAAAGTATTAAATCAAAATATCAGTAAAGAGTACTATTGAAATCAAATCAATGTAATAAAATCATATTAAAATGTACACATGATATCTAGTCATTATATATTAGTATCAAATCAATATTTTGCATGTTTAGTATGTCACATTCTTATTGTATAGTGAATTAGTAGTATCAAATAGTATGAGTATATCTATCAGTAATAGTAACAATCTAGTGACTGGAGCAATAGAATAATAAAATAATAGTAAATCTGTGTAGTAATAATAAATCTGTATAATAATAACAAGAATGCCTTAAAAATAAGTATTTCAATAGTCATACTAAACAAGTAAGAAGTCATGGCTATCACTATAGGAAAATCACATATTTATGATGGATTTTTCGATGGAAAATTTTGAAGTTTCCAGTAGATTTTCAAAATTTTTGGCGGATTTTTGGCCAAAATATTTTCGATGATAAATCGAGTGTCAAAAAACTTTTCCTTCAAAA
>NW_021576883.1:0-262 GCF_001605985.2 Dendrobium catenatum
GGTCAAGCTAGGTTGACTGGGTCAACCAGGTGGGTCCCAGATTTGGAAATGGGTTCAATCAATTCAAAATAACATTTTGAGTCTACTGGATGTGATCCCAGGGTCTAAGGAGGTCATTTGGTTCAAAACACCTGTTTGGACCCTTAAAGGGTCATTTGGGTCAACTAGGTTGACCCAAGGCCTGGGAATGGGTCCAACAGGTTTGAAATGACATTCAAAACTTGCTGCAAGTGATTGCATTCAATTCGGAGTTCATTTGGTT
>NW_021576884.1:0-256 GCF_001605985.2 Dendrobium catenatum
AAATAGCGTGGTCAGCGTGTTTACTTTCTTTTCTGTATATTAATTGTTATGAATGCTTGCACATGTGCTTCAGCTGCTAAAGCCTCCAAATAAAAATAGCGTGGTCAGCGTGTTTACTTTCTTTTCTGTACATATATAATTGCTTAAAAATAAATATATTTTGATTTAATAACTGCTTAGGATAACCCTGCAGGTGATTCTAGATTTTTATTTTCATACAAATGTAATTTGAATAATTGTTAAGTGTTGTGAAAGT
>NW_021576885.1:0-317 GCF_001605985.2 Dendrobium catenatum
CAAAACTGAGCAGAAAAATACCAAAACTCAAAATCTTTGAAATCAGAAATAGGATTCAAATTTCTTACTGCGAGACGAACAATTCTTTCAACAGCGGCGTCGGACGAAAAGCGCACCACGAGCTCCAAAACCCAGCTTCTGCTTTCTCTTTCCTTCTCTTTCTCTCTCCTGCCTTTTTCTCTCTCTTCAAAAAATATCTCAAATCCTTAATTTATCAAGCAGGATCGTCCCGGACGATTCCCATTCGTCCCGGGACGACCTCCTCTTGACTCAAAATGTTCAGACAAAATTAATTCCAATTTTCTTCGTCCCTGGAC
>NW_021576886.1:0-315 GCF_001605985.2 Dendrobium catenatum
GAAGATCATCATCAATCGGATGAAACCTGTTCTGAGCGGAATTATTAGTGAGGAACAGGGAGCATTCCTACCGGGGAGGTCTATTTCCAACCATGGATTGATTGCACAGGAGATCATGTCGAAGTTTCAGTACTCTGCTCAGAAGGAAGGGATAATGGCACTCAAGGTTGATATGGAGCAGGCTTATGATTGTATGTCATGGGATACTTTGCAAAGAGTAATGGTGCTTATGGGATTTTCTGTTAAATTTGTACAGTGGGTAATTCAATGCATTGCTTGGCCAAGATTTACGGTGCTGATCAATGGGAGCAGAAC
>NW_021576887.1:0-217 GCF_001605985.2 Dendrobium catenatum
CTTTGGTTTAAAGAAGTGAGGTTTGCAAAGAAAACCTTGGATTAGTGAATTCTAGCACAAGAGTTGGCTAGCGTTGATGTAGGTCAGATTGGAATCCAGGACGAACCACGAAAAAATATTGTGCCTCTTATTTTCATTTCTTGCATCTATTTTTACTTTGTCTTTTCCATAAAAACTGTCTGATTAATTTTTCTTTTCAAAATTGCTTTAAAATCAT
>NW_021576888.1:0-285 GCF_001605985.2 Dendrobium catenatum
ATTCACCTCGAGCACCTTCTCACTCATTCACTCTTTGTCTTTTAGCGGAGGAGAAAGAACCACATTGTAACATCAGATCTGTTCCAGGATAGTCCGGGGACGATCAGTTCACAATTTGTTCCAGATTATGTACAGAAGTTACAAGAATGATTTCCTGTAGGGATCGTCCGGGCCGATCTGGGATCGTCCCTGGATGATCAGTTCATGGCAAAAGTCAGAGAGCAAATCGTCCAGGAAATTAATTATATTCCTGAGAAATCGTCCCAGGCCGATTGGATTTTGGTC
>NW_021576889.1:0-807 GCF_001605985.2 Dendrobium catenatum
TAAACACTAAATATTATATCAAGTTGACTAACAATCAGGTAAAGTAAAGATCTAATCATTCCTCTATACTTCTTTTGATCAATCAATTAACTATTTGAGTCCTTATCAATATGAATATTAGAAATTATGAGAGTATTTATTGGCTTGGCTTTATCCATTTTATATTTCTTTAAGATGTTCTTAATGTACTTTGATTGATTTATAAAGGTTCCATCATCCAATTATCTTTTGCTAAACCCTAAAAAGTATAATAACTCTCCCATCATACTCATCTCAAACTCCTTACTCATTATTTTAAAAAATCATCATATAGCTTTTTATTAGAGGATCCAAAAAGTATATCATTAATATAGATCTGCACAATAACTAACTCATCTCCTACTTTCCTCAAAAAAAGGGTGGGGTCTACACTTCCCTTAACAAAATCCCTCTTTCGTAAAAATGTGCTAAGCCTCTCATACCAAGCTCTTGGTTCCTATTTTAATCCATATCAGGTCTTTCTTAATTTGAAAATATGATTTGGAAATTGGAAACTCTCAAAACATAGGGGTTGCTCTACAAACAAATCCTCTTTTATTACCACATTTAAAAAGGCACTCTTCACATCCATTTGGTAAAGCTTAAATCTCTTATAACATGTAAAGGATAGTATCACTCTAATGATTCCAATCTAGCTACAGGGGAAAATGTCTCCTCAAAATCATTCCCTTCTATTTGGTTGTACACCTTAGCTACCAATCTCACCTTAACTATACTAGAATCATTCATCTTATTCTTAAAGACCCATTTGGTTTCAACTACACTTTA
>NW_021576890.1:0-244 GCF_001605985.2 Dendrobium catenatum
CCGAACAGCAGTCAGGGTACTGCAGCCGAGGAACCTTGGAAAGGCTATGGAGCTGTCACAGTTGATAGAAGATCAGAAGAAAGCAGAAAGAGAGGCTCGAGGAAACTTCTCAGGAGGCTCTTACAGGACAACGACCACTCTTCTAGCACCCAAGGGGCATGAATCAGGCAACAGTAATGAGATCACCCGGTAGAAGCCAGTAGGAGGGGAGGGAGTGGGGAAAATTTCAAGAGGCTGATAGAGA
>NW_021576891.1:0-241 GCF_001605985.2 Dendrobium catenatum
GATGGTTGAAATGTCGATGACCCCAAGTGAGGGGATTGGGCCTAATAGGGACTCTTTGAAAGACGGCAGGGTTATCCCTGAACTCAAGAAACAATTGCCTGATGAAGAAATGGCTCTGCCCGTGGAACAATTGTTGGAAGTGAATAAGGTGGTGGAGGGCCAAGGCTTGGATTTGGATAAGGAAGATCATGTGCTTCCTTCTTGTGATGCTCCAGCCAATTTGCATGATAGTAGACAGGAA
>NW_021576892.1:0-1302 GCF_001605985.2 Dendrobium catenatum
CAATTTCTCACTTGGATACATGATCCCTTATGAAATTATGCCTTATGTCAATGTGTTTGGTTCTTTAATGTTGAATAGGATTTTTAGAAATGCTGATAGCACTAGTATTATCATAATAAATAGGTATAGTGCCTATAGTTAATCCTAAATCAATTAACTGTTGTTTTAACCAAAGTACTTGTGTCACACAACTTCCTAATGCTATGTATTCAGCTTCTGTAGTAGATAGGGCCACTGAATTTTATTTTCTACTAGACCATGAAATTAATGAATTTCTAATGAATTGACATGTTCTAGAAGTGCCTTTCCTATCCACCATATATCCTACAAAGTCAAAATCTGAATAATCAATAATTTTAAATGAAGAGCTAAACTTAGGATAACAAATTCCTAAGTTCTGAGTTCCTAGCAAATATCTTAAAATCATTTTTACTGCTGTCAAATGTGATTCTTTTGGATCTGATTGAAATCTTGCACACAAGCAAACACTAAACATGATATCAGGTCGGCTAGCAGTCAAAGAAAGTAAAGATCCAATAATCCCTCTAAATTCCTTTTGATCAACAGATTTTCTCTTAAGGTCCTTATCCAACTGAATTAAGGAACTCATTGGAGTACTAATAGGTTTAGTATTGTCCATTTCAAATTTTTTGAGGATGTCCTTAACATATTTGGATTGGCTAAGAAATGTACCTTCCTCAAGTTACTTAATGCTAAATCCTAGAATGTAACTTAAGTCTCCCATTAGATTCATCTCAAATTCACTACTTATTATTTTACAAAAATCATCACAAAGATTTTTATTTGAAAATCTAAAAATAATATCATCCACATAAATTTGAATAATGAGTATAACCTTTTCAAATTTCTTCAAAAAGAGAGTTGTATCTACACTTCCTTTATCAAAAGATCTTTCAAGCAGGAAGGTGCTCAACCTCTCATACCAAGCCCTAGGTGCCTATTTTAATCCAAATAATGCCTTTTTAACTTGAAAATATGATTTGGGTATTTTGAATTTTTAAAACTTGGTAGTTATTCTACAAAAACATCTTCTTCAATTACCCTATTTAAGAAAGCACTTTTAACATCCATTTGATATAATTTGAATCCCTTAAAACAGGCAAAGGCTAGCAAAACCCTAATTGCTTTAAGTCTGGCTACAGAGGCAAAAGTTCCCTCAAAATCAATCCCTTCAATATGATTAATCCCCTTAGCAACTAATCTAGCCTTATTTCTAATGACTACTCCTGAGTTTTTCATTTTATTTTTTGAACACCCACTTAGTTCCAACAACACTTTGAT
>NW_021576893.1:0-407 GCF_001605985.2 Dendrobium catenatum
TGTGGCAAATGAAGCATTTCTTTTTGAACTTTAACATGGATCTTGATTGGTATTTATTATTGAAATCACATTTCTATGCTCTTTCACTAACCACCTATGATGCACCATAGGGGTGTCAATTTATGACCTGACCTAAAAACCTGGCCCAAACTCGACCGGAAAATTCAATTTTAGGTCGATCTGTTTAACAAACGGTTTCAAGTTATGATTTCCAACCCGTTTGAAAAATCGGGTCAGGTATGGGTCAATCTGCTAACCCAAAAATGACCTAGAATGGCCCGTGCTTAGCTAGCGCCTTGCCCCCGGACTGCATACGACGTGCCCAGCTCAAGTTCGTGCGCGTCCTGATGTAAGCAACTTAGAACAAAATTCAAAGAGAAAACCAAGTAAATCAAAACTCACTTTTA
>NW_021576894.1:0-338 GCF_001605985.2 Dendrobium catenatum
ATGGTTGAGTCAGGTATGATTGGAAATCATGAAAACTTTTTTTATTGAGAATGTGCTACTAGTTGAAGGCTTGAAGCATAATTTGTTAAGTATTAGCCAGCTATATGATAAAGGATACAACGTTAAATTTTTTACTACTAGCTGAATATTAAGCCTAAATGGTATTGATGTTTTACATGGTTTGAGGGTAAACAACATTTATATACTAGATTGAAATTGTATCAAAACTTCTACTGCTTTTTATTTGAAAATAATTTCTGATGAGTCATGGCTTTGGTATAGGAGACTTTGTCACTCTAGTATAAAAAATCTTAGAAGGATTACCCGAAAGAACTTAG
>NW_021576895.1:0-472 GCF_001605985.2 Dendrobium catenatum
TTCTTGCACTCCCTTGCTCTTTCTTGCTCTCTCTCTCTATCTCTCCCTCACCCTCTCTCTCCCTCTTTCTCTCCCTATCTCCTCTCTCCCTCCCTCTCCCTCTATCTCACTCTCCCTCTCTCTCTCCCTCTCCCTTTATCTCTCTCTCCCTCTCTCTCTCTCTCTCTCTCTCTTCCCCTCTCTCTCTATTGTTCTCACTTGCTCTCTCTCTCTCTATTGCTCTCATTTGCTCTCTCTCTATCTCTTGCTCTCCTTTGGCCTTTATGTCTTTCCCTCTCTCTCTCCCTCTCTCTTCCCCCTCTCTCTTTCTTCATCTCTCTCACCCTCTCTCTCCCTCTCTCTCTCTCTCTTGCACTCCCTTGGCCTTTCTAGCTTTCTCTCTCTTTTTCCCTCTCTCTCTCTCTCTTACACTCAAGCGTCATTTACTCCCGTTTCCTTCTCTCTCTAGGCGATTGTTTAGTGAGAGAAGCTC
>NW_021576896.1:0-298 GCF_001605985.2 Dendrobium catenatum
AACCCGACTTGTTTCAAAATCGGGTCGGGTCTAATTCAAAAATTTCTGATCAGATTCAGATCGTATTATCGTGTCGTGTCGATTTCTGACAACCCTACATGACCAAATCATCTACTATGACTCTTCTTGATATTATATGCCACTGGCGCTACTCCTACCTTTTTCACATATATACTTATTTTGCATCAAATTATAGATTGATAAAAAAAAATTAAATGAATTTTAATTATGAGTATTTATTTTATAAATTTGAATTTGATAATATTATGTTTTTTTTTTGGGGGGGGGGGGGAAAGAA
>NW_021576897.1:0-360 GCF_001605985.2 Dendrobium catenatum
CCTCAAGAACAATTATTACATCCTCTGACCTGACGTAGAGGTACGTTCGGCCACCAATAACATATCGCCACGTGCTCTTACTCTTTACCGTGCGGCCCGACGACTTGACCCGGAACGGAACCCGGGAATGCTATGTTCGCGATTTTCTCGGTATTGCTTTTCAAAAACGAGAAATACCGCTCTGTGAAGACCAAAACTATACAATACCGAGTTGCACCGAGTTTTTCTACAACTCGGTACAACTCGGTATTTGCTCAGGATTTGCTCGGTATTGCTAGGGATTTGCTCGGTATTGCTAGGTATTTGCTCGGTATTGTTGGAAGAAACTCGGTACAACTCGGTACAACTCAGTATTTGCTC
>NW_021576898.1:0-248 GCF_001605985.2 Dendrobium catenatum
AGTGGGATAAAGGCTTGATGTTGTTGTTGTTGTAATGAGTTTTACTTATTTGTTGCAGGATCTCATACATAAGAAACTTTGGAGAGCTTACAGAGGGTGTTATCTAGAGTTATGTGTTGTGGAGAATCTTGTACATGAGTTTGTAGAGTTTTGTTGAGTTGAGAGTTGTGATCGTTGAGTTATGTTGTTGTTTGGAGAGCTGGTTGAGTTAAGAGCTATCTAGACAAGAGTTTGGAGAGTTTGAGAGT
>NW_021576899.1:0-1036 GCF_001605985.2 Dendrobium catenatum
CTTAGGTACCTATAAGGTGTAAGTGTGTAACCAAGAATTGGCCTAGATGTTGTTTTTTAAAGTTTTGATTCAAAAATGCAGAATCAAGCTAAATTTTGAAAATTTTCGGGATTGAATTCAAGCATTTAGCAATGGGTATTCGTTGGCCTAAGATATCTCCTTTTTTTACAGATATTAAATAGTCTGGGTAACTTTATAATTATCTTTTGATACCAAAATAAAATTATGGGTAACTTTGTACTTATCATTTTATAAGATACTTTTTCATCTTTTTTAGTAGTTTTGTATTAATTTGTTATAACTATAACTATGAATAATGCGTATTGTTTTATCTTTTGTTTTCAAATTGTACTTTTTCATTAAAGTTGTTTACATGTTATGAATGGGAATTATGTGATTTATTGATTGCTAATTAAAAATGATTGCTTCAATCGCTAAAATAAAGAAAGAAATCCGTTTGAAAATTAATTTTCTGCAACTTTTTTTAAAAAAACATTACTTGAAAAATAAAATTTAAAAATTTAAAAAGAATTTAAAATTAATATCTCTCTATGACAAGTATATTTTCGTCTATTGAAGCACACTGTTAAATTAATGCACAGCAGAATTTTATATCTTATGATAAAAACAAATTATATTAAGATCGTTCAATAAATGAATACACTAATTTTAATTTATAACATCGAACAATAGTAATTATTATAAATACACTGCTTTTATAAATACACTTGTTTTAATAACAAAATAAATTATTAAAAAAGAAAAATGCTTTTACTTTACTCTGGATAAACTTAACCAAACAAGGGAAACAACTCTC
The DNA here is from genome assembly GCF_001605985.2 of Dendrobium catenatum. Lineage (NCBI taxonomy): Eukaryota > Viridiplantae > Streptophyta > Magnoliopsida > Asparagales > Orchidaceae > Dendrobium > Dendrobium catenatum. The sequence continues at coordinate 818 of NW_021576899.1, forward strand.
CTGCGTTTATTTTGCAGACAACCAAATAGCTTCAAAGTATTTAGAATGCACTACATTTACTTTACACTGTATTTTCTTTTCTGGCAACCAAACAACCCCTTAATGAGAATTTGCATAAGGATAACAGATGGGACATGTCACACTTCAATTAAAAAAAAAAACTACCACACCATCATCATCATCAACAACAACATCAAGCCTTTATCTCACTACGTGGGG
>NW_021576900.1:0-274 GCF_001605985.2 Dendrobium catenatum
GAGGTTATTCTACTTTTGATACAAAATATTTATCATATTTTAAATTGGATTTTGAAACTGAATTTTTTTTCATCTCCCTACATTTTATCTATCGCATAAGAATCTTTTGCAAGTTATTGAATCCACCTCATTTATTTCTTAATCTAGTAGTTCGTTTTGTCAATTTTATAGGTTCGCCTTATTTTTTAAATTTTTAAAAAAGTAACATATTTGTTTGAAAAAAAAATGGCCAATCACGCCAAATCCAAAAAGTGGTCAATGACGTCAAATCAAA
>NW_021576901.1:0-218 GCF_001605985.2 Dendrobium catenatum
AATTTGGAAGTGAATACTCAGCAAGCATGGCTCTAGCGGCTTCCACCAAGGTCCGGTTCTTCCTTTCAGCTACCCCATTCTGCTGAGGGGTCCTAGGAGATGAAAAATTGTGGCTAATCCCCTTGTCCTCACAAAAATCTCCAAATCTTTCATTTTCAAATTCTCCCCCATGATCACTATGGATGGTCAAAATCTCACAACCTAGCTTTTTCTGAATC
>NW_021576902.1:0-209 GCF_001605985.2 Dendrobium catenatum
TCCCCTCATAAGCTCCCCCTCACAAGATCCTCTCTCTATCTCTCCCTCTCTCTTTATCTCCTTTAGGTTTTCTCAGGTCAAGATAGTAGTCAAGGATGTTCAAAAACATTGAACAAGTGTTGTTAAATAGAAGAGCTTCAAAGGGGCTCATTAATTGCAAGTTGCCGACTTTATCGTCCAGGGTGATATGTAAATTGTCCTGACCGATC
>NW_021576903.1:0-208 GCF_001605985.2 Dendrobium catenatum
ACGTGCTATTACTTTTTACTGCGCGGCCCGACGACTTGACCCGGGATTGCTATGTTCGCGTATTGCTCCGTATTGCTTGTCAATAATGAAAAATATCGCTCTGTGAAGACCAATACCGAGCAATACCGAATAATACCGAGCAATACCGAGCAATACCGGTATTGCTCAGTATTGGTCTTCACAGAATAGTATTTCTCGCTATTGCCGA
>NW_021576904.1:0-535 GCF_001605985.2 Dendrobium catenatum
AGTTGATGGATTGACAGCTCAAAATAAAACTTTTAGTTAAAGAATCAAAGAACTAGAAAATGAAATTGCATCACTCATATTAGGCCAACCTAAAAAACCACCAACACATCATGCATCACACAACCTTAGGAAGAGGAATCACCACCCAAATAGGTTAGTGAACCCATTTCCTAGTGTTAGGTGCTTCTCTTGTGGCATGCTAGGTCACATAGCCCGCACATGCACAATTCAATGTAGGACACACTTAGTATAGAGACCTAAACTGAATCCATCACAACATAACATGCATACATCTCATTCATGCAAGCATAAAGAGGAACCAAAACTCACTTGGGTTCACAAGTCTAATCCTTGAATAAAATTGTAGGGATGCTCTCACAAAAGACCTAGAAAGAGCATGCGGTACCTGGATAGTGGATGCTCGTGCACATGACTGGAGATATGAAGAAGTTCATCCTACTGGAGACCAAAACGGGAGGCAAAGTAACATTGGGAGAGAACACTACCAGGAAAGTGATAGGCTCAGGTATTATTG
>NW_021576905.1:0-242 GCF_001605985.2 Dendrobium catenatum
ATTCAAATCATTGATTTAATCAATTCCAAACCAAACTCATTGCCCAAATTGAATGAAAACTCCTAACTTCATAATCTAATGTTTGATTCCAAACTAAAAACTAGTTATTCCAAATCCTATTTTTTGTGAATTTTCAATTATCACAAAACCTAACCAAATAACCTTCAATTAATATTTAGTCACTTTAATGATGATTAGGCATGTCCTTAGGGACATCCACATCAACTTGGATGCATTCTAAG
>NW_021576906.1:0-445 GCF_001605985.2 Dendrobium catenatum
TACCGGGTATGAGATGTGGGCAGGATTGATGATTATGCAGACGGTTATCCCACACTCTTTGTAACGATGGTAGGCGGCTTCATCTTCTGCTTCCCTGAAATGAGGGTCAATCCTAGCCCTCGAAGAACTTCCAGAAGTTTGTCGGATACATTTCCCACCAGCCATAGAGAGGAGTTAGCAAGAAAACACAAGAGGAGAAAGGGTGGAAAGTGAAAAACTATGGCTGGAACGGCCAGAATTTAAAGAACCGTCCATATCGTCCTGGACGATCGCAGAATCGTCCAGGCCGATATGGCTTAATAATTGCGTACATGCTGATTGGTCAAAAAGGCGGTCCAATCGTCTGGGCCGATCAGATATCGGCCAGGCCGATTAGACACAGGCGATCGGCCCGAGGAGTCAATCTAGACGACCGTTGAAAAAGCAGATCGTCTGGGCCGATTAG
>NW_021576907.1:0-297 GCF_001605985.2 Dendrobium catenatum
TTAGTGGATCTCCAATAGCCTGATTGGATGTCACACTAAAGCTCTCATTTAGTGGGTCTCCAATAGCCTGATTGGATGTCACACTAAGATCTTCTTTCTCCATTGATCTCTTGGATCTATCAATAGATGGTTGAAATACTGATTTCTTTTGTCCTATGCTTTGTGCTGCGGACAATGACGGAGAATTTCCTGATTTGTCTTTATTGACTTGTCAGGATATTTGTGTTCCTTCGGCCCTATGCTTTTAGCTTTGGCGGGCTTGTTGAAGGAGTAGATGCCGGTGACCTAAACCCTCAG
>NW_021576908.1:0-1183 GCF_001605985.2 Dendrobium catenatum
GTTTCTTTTCTATTATGTGGAATGTTATTTTTTTGACCTATTTTTTTAATACTGGAATGTCGAATAGTATTGTGTTTATATGAATTTTATACATTGATTGTTGTCTTTGTACTACATTTTTTTTAGGTACTTTGCGAGCAATAATGAGTTTCTGGTCTCAAGGCATTACACCATTTTGACGGTCATTCTTTACGCAGTCTCTAAAAAGTTTACTTCTTATTTTTATTTACTATGCGAGTTTCTTTTCTATTATGTGGAATGCTGTTTATTTGACATATTTTTTTGATGCTGGAATGTAGAACAGTATTGCGTTTATATGAATTTTATACTTTGATTATTAACTTTGTACTACATTTTTTTTTGAGGTACTTTGCGAGCAATAATGTGTTTCTGGTCTTAAGGCATTACACACCATTTTGACTGTCATTCTTCACGCTGTCTCTAAAAAGTTTTATTCTGATTTTTGTTTTCTATGCGAGTTTCTTTTCTATTATGTGGAATGTTATTTCTTTGACATATTTTTTTAATGCTAGAATGTAGAACAGTATTGTGTTTATATGAATTTTATAGATTGATTCTTGTCTTTGTACTACTTTTTTTTTTAGGTACTTTGCGAGCAATAATGATTTTCTGGTCTCAATGCATTTCACCATTTTAACTGTCATTCTTTACGCAGTCTCTAAAAAGTTTACTTCTTATTTTTGTTTGCTATGCGAGTTTCTTTTCTATTATGTGGAATGCTGTTTATTTGACAAATTTTTTTAATGCTGGAATGTAGAACAGTATTGCGTTTATATGAATTTTATACTTTGATTATTGACTTTGTACTACATTTTTTTTTTGAGGTACTTCGCGAGCAATAATGAGTTTCTGGTCTTAAGGCATTAGACACCATTTTGACTGTCATTCTTCACGCAGTCTCTAAAAAGTTTTCTTCTGATTTTTGTTTTCTATGCGAGTTTATTTTCTATTATGTGGAATGTTATTTCTTTGACATATTTTTTTAATGCTGGAATGTAGAACAGTATTGTATTTATATGAATTTTATACATTTATTCTTGTCTTTGTACTACATTTTTTTTAGGTACTTTGCGAGCAATAATGAGTTTCTGGTCTCAAGGCATTACACCATTTTGACTGTCATTGTTTACGCAGTCTCTAAAAAGTTTACTTCTTATTTTTG
>NW_021576909.1:0-488 GCF_001605985.2 Dendrobium catenatum
CATTCATGCATTATAAGAAATTGAGATATATCTTCTAAAGTAGTGTCCTACATTAAAATTAGTAAGGTCATTTACGAGGTCTTAGAAATAGTTCATAACTTATCCCAAAAATCTAGTTTCTTAGCCCAATAATTCTCATATAAAAATATGTAATTTCTCTTTATAGACTGGGAAGACTCAAGGATAAGGGGAGAATAGTCAGAGAAAGTTGGAGGTAAGATTCTATAAAAGAGTTTGGGGAAGAAATCCAATGATGAGTCGTTAACAAGAATCCTATCCAGCTTGAAGTATATAGGGTTCGTAGATTGTTGGTTAAACCAAGTAAAAAATTTACCCACTGATGGGAGGTCCTTGAGTATAGTGCCGAAACTTATAGCATTAAATTCCCTGAGGTTTTTGTTCATGAGTGACTTACCTCCACCTTTTCAGTGTGGAACCTACATCAATTCAAGTCCTCATCTTTCTTGCTGGGGTGCTAATCTCCCAAG
>NW_021576910.1:0-260 GCF_001605985.2 Dendrobium catenatum
GCCAGAAAGCCAATAGGATGCCGTAAAAGCGGGCTTAAACCTAAAGACTGATTTAAACAGGTTTGGCTACCGTAAGAGCGAACTTAAGCCAGAAAGCCAATAGGATGCCGTAAAAGCGGACTTAGACCTAAAGACTTATTTAAACAGGATTGGCTGCCGTAAGAGCGGACTTAAGCCAGAAAGCCAATAGGATGCCGTAAAAGCGGACTTATGCCTAAAGACGGATTTAATCAGGATTGGATGCCGTAAGAGCGGACTTA
>NW_021576911.1:0-444 GCF_001605985.2 Dendrobium catenatum
TGTCACAAAGCCAAGAAACATAGTAAATTAAAACTTCAGCTTTCCAATAGTTGTAAGCCCCAAAAAAAAAATAAACTCTGGTCAATTCCAATGATGGCAAGCCCATCAGTTGAACATAACTAACCAATTACCCTCTCATATGTCTTACATTCTAATTTGAGTCAAGTTGATTTTTGTTAATAATTGATAATCATGTCATGCCTCTAAAAGCTTTTATCAAATATGTTCAATACATACAAACCACAAGCTACCATATTTTGTTCCTATTAACTATTTGGTAAAACTAGTATGCCCTTTGCCAAGTAACTAAGTTAACATCATTCTCAAAATCGCATCTCTAAAATATACATTTCCACTATAGATACCTAAGAGGGGGTAACTCATTATTGTTGAATAGATTCCCTATTCTTATGGTTGGAAACCTCTAACATTTGCAAAGTGGGT
>NW_021576912.1:0-1039 GCF_001605985.2 Dendrobium catenatum
ACTTGAAAGCCGGGCAGAAGGCTGACGTCACTTGGACGTCGGGAGGAAAGTTGATGTCACCTATAAGTCGGGCGGAAGACCGGTGTTACTTGGAGGTCGGACAGAAGAGCGATGTCACTTGGAGGCTAGGAAGAAGGCCGACGTCACTAGGAGGTCGGGCAGAAGACCGACATCACTTGGAGGTCTGGTACAAGGCTGACGTCACTTGGAGGCCGGAAAGAAGGCCGATTTCACTAGGAGGTCGAGTAGAAGACCGACGCTACTTGGAGGCCGGGTAGAAGACCGATGTCACTTCGAAGTCAGGTGCAAGACCGGCATCACATGGAGGCGAGGCAGAAGGCTGACGTCATTTAGAGATCGGACAAAAGACCGGCGTCACTTGGAGGCCGGGTAGAAGACTGACGTTACTTGGCGGTCGGGCAGAAGACCGGTGTCACTTGGAGGCCAGGTAGAAGGCCGGCGTCACTTAGAGGTCGGGTAAAAGACCGGCGACACTTAGTGGCTGGGTAGAAGGCCGATGAAAAATTCGGCAACGAGCAGTAGAGCGTAGATTTCTTGAAAGATATATAACCCATCTGAGGTTGTATGTCATAGCATTTGCTCAATGATGTTAACCTATATGGAAGAGGTTGAGAAAATCCATCAAGGATGTACTACCTATTCGAGGTTGTATGTCAGAGCGTTGTTCGTTGACGTTAACCTATGTGAAAGAGGTCGAGAGAATCCATCAAGGATGTACGACCTATCCGAGGTTGTGTGTCAGAGCGTTGTTCGCTGACGTTAACCTATGTGAAAGAGGTCAAGAGAATCCACCAAGGATGTATGACCTATCCGAGGTTGTGTGTCAGAGCGTTGTTCGCTGACGTTAACCTATGTGAAAGAGGTCGAGAGAATCCACCAAGGATGTATGACCTATCCGAGGTTGTGTGTCAGAGCGTTGTTCGCTGACGTTAACCTATGTGAAAGAGGTCGAGAGAATCCACCAAGGATGTATGACCTATCCGAGGTTGTATGTCAGAGCGTTGCTCAATGACGTTAA
>NW_021576913.1:0-1360 GCF_001605985.2 Dendrobium catenatum
ACATGCCTTTGATAAATTCTTTTTATTCTCTATGTTAAAACACTTCTTCAATTATATGAATCTCTATGATTTCTCTAATGACTTAATTTTATTTGCATATCTTATTTCAAGCACTTTCAAGATTAAATTATAAACTGAATTTCATACATCTACTTACATTTTTATCTTTCTTTTCTTCTTCACTTTTTGCTGTTGTCAAAAAGGGGGAGAAATTATTTATTTTTTTGTTTTGTTTTGTTTTTTTATTTTTTTTGGGTTTTGGTTGTTCTTATTGTGGTTGTTTCTTCAAAATTAAAAACAAAAAAAAAAATTACATATAAGCCTCCTTATATTTCATGTATTCATCAATTTAGGGGGAGTTTAGGGAGATATTTAGAATTGTAATTCCTATAAACAATAATTGTTTTGCCATCATCAAAAGGGGGAGATTGTTAAGAGAGTTGCTATTTTGCATGTTTTACATTCTTGTAACTTGTATTATTTTGATGATTTTAATTATTATTGTTTTACATGTATCTCCTAACACTATTTGGAACATTTATTTATTGCTCTAGTGTGTACTAACATTTCAGGAAAATCAACTCCAAGATATTGAAGACTTGTAATCAAATTCAACAAATTTTCATAAGTTTTGATATGAGAGGGAGTGAATGTAATTGAGTGAAAAATCAGAATATACACACTTGGGGAACTTTTTTGTGAACTGATTGTGCAGGACGAACTTAGTTCGTATGGGACGATCATGTCAATTACCCCTAAGGAGAGCAATGGATCGAACAGGTGGAGAGAAAATTTTTCTATGTCCTAATCGTCTAGGACAATTTTAATAGTCGTCCCAGGACGAATGTCTCGGGATTCTCACTTTCTACTATTCGTCCAGATGAAATCAATGGTTCGTCCCATGACGAACGTCTCTGTATTCTCACTGTCCCCTATTCTTCCAGATGAAAAATAAGGTTCGTCCCAGGACGAACGTCTCTGTATTGAGGTTCGCTCCATTCGTCCAGACGAAAAATAAGGTTCGTCCCAGGACGAATGTCTCTGTATTGAAGCTTGCTCTATTCGTCCAGACGAAAACTAGTCATCCCAGGACGAACTGAACAGACTTACGTCAGTTGGTTACGTCCTGAAAAATTTCTTGAACCGACCTATGTAATAACTATTTTGTACCGGACAAACTTGGTTTGTACGGGACGATTAGCATGTACGAAAATAATTCGTACCAATATACATAAGGTTCGTTTCCGACCATTTAAGTAAAATAGTCCAGGACTATCCACGATTGTACGGGACGATCCACTGCGTACATAATTGAATACTTGTAATTTTTGGGCAGTTTTTCTTGTCTTTTGTATAAATA
>NW_021576914.1:0-1960 GCF_001605985.2 Dendrobium catenatum
CTACTAGGGCTCTGCCCTAGCCATCTAGCCTTTGTTTATGGTGCTGAGGGGAGTTCCTCTATTATTATTCCTCTGTTTTTGCTACCATTTTTTCTTCCTTGCTCAGTATATCTGATTGCTCCCACCTCTCTCGACTAGAGCGATGCACTAGCCACTATTTCTTAGATTTTGTTGTGTTTTCTCTCGGCTAGGGTGATACACTAGTTCTCATTTTATTCTGAATTCCACTACGGGAAAACACGCGATTACCGTCGAATTTTCCGACGAAAAAATTTGCGTCGGTAAATACGGCGCATGTAACGGCGCTTAGTGCGAAGGAAAGTTTACGGCATTTTTCCCGGCACATATGGTGCCGGAACCTTTCCAATGTCTAATGCGCTGGAATAAATGTCGGAATATACAAGCATTTTACTGGTTTCCACGGACTTTACTGCGAAAAATAGCCGGTGCAGTTACTGGCGAATAATACGCCGGTGTTTTTAAACTCAACGACTTAAAACCAGCGCAGAATGTGCCGGAATGGTTTTCAGCATCTGGGACGCCGGATAATCCGCTGGCGAAAGCCCTATTTTTGAGCCCGAGCCCCTCTGGCTACTCTTTTCATTCGTTCATTTCTCTCACATCTACGTTGTTTCCCTCGTCGCCCACCGTCGCTCGCCGTAGATCGAGGTTGCCGAGCTCTCTTGTTAGTCATCAGACGTCGCCAACGGTCATAGCCTTCCTTGCCAGTGAGAGCTCCATTTCCGACCATGAGTTTCCGCCTTCCGCCTCCCGTTGATTGTAAGTTTTTTTCGTGTAATTTGTTTGGATTCATGGTGAGTACGAACCATAATTTAATTATCAATGCGGTCCTTCTACAAGTACTAATATAGCTGTGGCTAAAAATATCCGACCAAATCTTGAGTAATTAGTTCATGATGCAACTGTAATTCAAATTAAACAAAATACATAAGAGTTATCGAATACGAAGGCATAAAATTTTCATGATTTATTGCATGCTTCCCAGCAACCAATCTAGAAAGGGTGCACCACTCACTCAGAGTTATTTGTTGCTGTGAAGATGTTAAGCATCAAGGCAGAATATAATGTTGCTCGTGAATGTGTTAATCAATTCATTGGGCTGCTTAAGGAAACAAATCCAATAGATAATTTAATTCCTATAAATCTATATCGGACAAAGAAGTTAGCTTCCAAACTTGGTTTGGCATACACAAAGATAGATTGTTGTGTCAATAGATGCATGTTATACTTTAAAGAAGATATCTCAGAGATTGCATGCCGTCATTGTAATGCACCAAGATTTAAACCAAAATATAGAAATAGAAGGAAGCAGAATGATGTGCCTATCAGTTGGATGTTCTACTTTCCAATAATTCCGAGACAACAACGGCTATATGCATCCAAAAGATCTGCTGCACATATGAGATGACATAATGATAATATTCCACAAGAAGGTGTTATCACACATCCATCAGAAAAGAGGCTTGGAGACACTTTGATCGTACACATCCCATATTCGCGGTAGAACCAAGAAATATCAGATTAGGTTTATGTGCAGATGATTTCACTCCATTCAGTCAGTCGGCTACACCGTACTCATGTTGGCCCATGATACGCACTCCTTATAATCTTCTTCCAGAGTTGTGTATGACTACTCCTTATATGTTTCTGACACTTATCATTCCATGGCCACTTAATCCAAAAGTCAAGATTGACATATTCTTACAACCATTGATTGATTATTTAAGTTTATTATGGGAAGAGGGAGTAAGTACATATGATATCTCCACCAAACAGAACTTTACACTAAGTGTAGCATTACTTTGGACAATTGGTGACTTTCTTGCATATGATATGCTCTCGGGTTGGATCACTTCAGAAATGTTAGCTGTCCATATTATATGAAACATACAAAATCATTCACTTTAAAGTATGGTAGGAAGAGCACTTGGTTCGATTG
>NW_021576915.1:0-305 GCF_001605985.2 Dendrobium catenatum
ATCAAATTTAAATCTCTACGAATGCCGTAGAAGAAGAGTTGCACTCCCGGTGTATCAACTGTAAGCAAAATGTCAAAGAACAAGGAAATTGTATCGAACAAATCAGTCTACTTGTGGGGAAGAATAGGTGGATTTATAGCAAGAAAGATAATTCTTCTACGAGCATGATCAAGTAGTGGTGATTGAGCAAATACCCTCTACGAGCTGTGCTAAGTGACAGTTATAGGAGTCAAAACAAACTAAATGCAATAAGTGAAATCTAGAAAGTTTTAACGCCACCGGATCCGCAACATGTTTGCAAGCGG
>NW_021576916.1:0-261 GCF_001605985.2 Dendrobium catenatum
ATGGGACTAGACAGAGGGCTTTGGAAGCTAAAACTAACGTCATTTGGTGATGTCATGTGGTCCGTTCCTGGTCCTTTAAATTGAAATAGAAGTTGCTCTTGAATGATTCTTTTCAGTGTGCCGTCAGTGATTTTTAATCCATCTAATTTGCCTGTCAAGCCTTACTCGGTACATGCAAGTTGATTCATGATCGTTGGTGCCTTTTTAAAAAAGTTGTACTTTTCTTTTAATGATTGTCACTATAATAGCAGAACGAAATTC
>NW_021576917.1:0-312 GCF_001605985.2 Dendrobium catenatum
CTTAGGTCAATTGGATCCTTCAATTGACCTAAATTTTGTAAAGATTCACTAAAATTCCAAATAAACCCCTAAAATCTAAAATAATTCTTCTTAAGGTCTTGATTATCTCTAGAAATTGTGAAAGTTAGATTCTCATGATTTTAAGATCATTAAAATATCCAATTGATTTCAAATTTTTACAAGATCATTTTGTGATCAATTTCATCATATTTGGAATTAATTAAATAAATAAAAATCAGTTAAATAATAATAATAACATATTAAAAAATTAAAATTAATTCAAAATTAACTCAATTTTTTATTGGAGAATTT
>NW_021576918.1:0-289 GCF_001605985.2 Dendrobium catenatum
TTTTCTTAAATCAATTTTTTATTAATCTTTGTTATGGAATAGGAGACTTTGTCACACTAGCACGAAAAATCTTTGGAAAATTACCCAAAAGGATTTGGTTAGAGGTTTACCAAAATTAAACTTTACTAAGGATCACCTTTGATATGCATGTCAATTAAGAAAATTGGTGAAGTCCTCATTTCATTCTAATAAGGATCTTAGAACTAGTAAACCATTGGAGATTATTAATATGGATCTTTTTTGACCGGTTAATACTATAAGTGTAGGAGGGAAGGTATACAGATTTATG
>NW_021576919.1:0-592 GCF_001605985.2 Dendrobium catenatum
AATTCCTTCGTTGCTCTTCATAGTACTCTTCTCCACCAAGGAGATGGGGAAGGTCGGGGGGCTAGAGAGGAGGAGGCTCCCGCTCCTGCTCCCATTCCTGATCCTGTCCCTCTCCACCAGCAGTCACCCTTTGATCAGTTGATTGAGAGGTTTGATCGTTGGGAGACTCGGTTTGACGCCTACGTTGTTGATAGGAGCAGCAACACTCAGAGGACATTGCCCGCTACGAGCAACACCGCGCTGAGGATTTAGCCCGATTTGATAGTTTTGTTACTCAGCAGCAGTAGCAGCATGACCAGGACATCGCCTGGTTCAATGCTCAGTTCACCACACTTACAACCTGCTTTCAGCAGCCACCTCCACCACCTCCATCTGATGATCTGGATCCCTCGTTGTTTTAGTCTGTATTTTGTGTTGTTTGTTTACTATCTTTTTAATGTGCTTGTTAGTCTTTTGTGATGTTTTTCTTGTGTTTCTAGACCCTCTTTTTGTGATGACAAAAGGGGGAGTAGGGTGTAGGAAAAAGCTATTTGGTCTTGGGTTTTGTAACCTTGATGTTTAATGAAATTTTCCTACTTGTGTTTGCCATCAT
>NW_021576920.1:0-242 GCF_001605985.2 Dendrobium catenatum
ATTCTTATACTCCAAGATTCAGATGAGGAGAATTTTTTACAGCTCGGCTTTGTACACGACTATGGGGGAGAATTTGGGCTCTATCTCTAATGCTAAAGAGGCAATTACTCTACACTTTCAAAATCTATACAACCTGGCCTCCCACTCTCCCCATACCCAATGTCTCCTTCTTTCCCAAGAACATGTTGTCCCTCAACACTTGCTTTTTATGCTTTTTGAGAGAATTAAAAATGTTATATTCT
>NW_021576921.1:0-285 GCF_001605985.2 Dendrobium catenatum
CTACCTTTCTTAACAAAGTCAAATCTAATACCTCAACTTTCCTAACCGGGTAATCGGAAGGCCTCCTTTTAATGTGACCAAACCATCTAAGGTGACTCTCTCTAATCTTATCTTCTAAATATGAAACAAACAAAAATTAAATAAAAAACTTTAAGTCACAAACAACAAAAATCCACCCAGCCAAACTCCCCTCCTCTCCATTACAACAGCCATCTCCCTCAGCCCACATACCGTTTTCCGTTCATTCAACCTCAACTGCAACCAACCCACTCCAAAGCCTACAAA
>NW_021576922.1:0-417 GCF_001605985.2 Dendrobium catenatum
ACACATCCCAAAAATTGGAATTTTTCGGAGCCCACACGTTAAAATAAAGAGTTCATAGTTTAAGCCTGCAAATGCTCTAGGTGAGATAATGGCGAATTATCAAATATATGTAAAAATGAATGAACAAATTTTAAGGACTTTTATTAATATTTGATACGGCATCACAAAATTAGCTTGATTGAGCAGGAATCTCGAGGCAAAATTAGTTCAGAAACTTCAAAATTTAAATTCGAGAGCATATGAACTCCGATTTTGGCGAGCTTACAGTCAAACTGAGCATCTCGGAAATACAAATCCAACGACACTAAATTCGACCCAATCCGAGCCCAAATGGGTCCGAATCAAGGACCCGAAGCGCAGTTGGAAGGTTCAAACCGTAATTGAGTTACCAAACGGTCTCCGATTTTGACGAGCTTA
>NW_021576923.1:0-267 GCF_001605985.2 Dendrobium catenatum
TCATAAGGACTTAACATTCCTAATAAACTTTTATATATATTTATTTTATTGATTTGCTTTATGTATTTGCTTTAGTAGTTTTTCCCATTTTGCCCTTACTTAAGGGCTTTGTCGTATGGATGACCTAGGGTCAATGTTGTCTTTATTTCCCTTTCATGAAAGTTCGTCAAGGATGTTAAGCCCTTGTGTTTCGAGGCTAACCAATAGGGGAGTGAATTGGATATTTAAAAAACCTTCTTTAACAAAAAGAAAAATATTTTATATCTT
>NW_021576924.1:0-284 GCF_001605985.2 Dendrobium catenatum
GCCTTTATTGGCTGTGGTGGGAAAGGCCCAGTTTTCTTGTAGTTTTTCCCCTAAACGGGGGAGACGCCGGGAGGCTGCCCAAATTTCGGGTGAAATATTACTACACTTGGACCTGTTTTGAACTCAAAAGAACAAAGATTTGGACCAAACAAGAAAGAGCAGTGAACTTTGAACATGAACAAGAGCAGTGGACTTTTGAACTTGATTGAACATGTGTAGAGGACCGGAACAAAATTGAAATGACTTTTAAAGGTCAAATCCAAATAAAATCAAGACAGAACTTA
>NW_021576925.1:0-243 GCF_001605985.2 Dendrobium catenatum
AAAAATCATTTCTAATAATGTGAAATAAACAATCAAAATATAAATAATTGATCACAAACACAGACAAATTTGCTGACAAGTTATGACTTCTAGACTTATTAAGTAAAATAGCTCATAAATAAGCCTTGACTTTCTAGGATGGAAGAAAACCTTTTTAATTGATGATAGATGGAAGAAAACAGCAAGATACAATGGATCCTCAATATGAGAGGAGGATCCGATTCTCCCAATCTCTAGCCACCG
>NW_021576926.1:0-260 GCF_001605985.2 Dendrobium catenatum
ACAAACTACGAGTAGAAGGTTATTCATTTGCGAAACAATCTTCACCAATGCATACAAATACCAGGAAATGATTGCAATATTATTTTCATATTTGTACAAGTGAAAATATAAAATTTACCATGCGAAAATATAAAAAATTTGCTCGCATATGAGGCGACAAGGAAAAGTAAATTGCGATGCGCGATAATTAAAAATTTTGTCAGCATATGAAGCAGGATAAATAAAAAAAAAATCATAAAAAATCAAAATTAACTAAGAAA
>NW_021576927.1:0-309 GCF_001605985.2 Dendrobium catenatum
ACAAATTTGGCAAGTTTCAACCCAAAATTTTGAATTTTCAAAATTCGATCAAGCGAAGAGTGAGAAGGGGCCGGAGGTGGAGGTGCAAAGGACGGGTGGTTGGAGAGGGGTGGCCGACGGCCAAGGCTTGGCTATGGCCGGCGGTTGTGAAGGAGGACGGGTAGGAGGGAAGGGGGATAGACCACGAGCCACGGACTCTTCCAATGACTGGTGGGTGTTGCTTTTCGCCCTCACCTTGGGCTCTCGTTCTCCTCTCTAACTTCAAGCTCTCATGCAAGACAAGAAGAAGAAGAAGCAAAGAGACAAAAC
>NW_021576928.1:0-1106 GCF_001605985.2 Dendrobium catenatum
ATAATAATTAAAAAATAAAAATTTACATTATATTACCTCATATCAAATAATTTCTAATTATTACTTATTTTTTTATAATTTTATTACAACTACTTGAATCAAAATTACTTTTCTTTAAGCCAAATTGCCTGCTCATTAGAGCAAGATCACCTCCTTAATGCTTTTAAAAAAATAATGATGCACTTTAAAAAAGATTTAGATCTTACTTTCAGTCTATATGGGAGAATATCAGTAATAAAAAAAAAGTATTTATTCATCGCATAAAGTGATTGTGACAGGATTTCAATAAAAGAACACTACATATTAAGGCTTTGTTTGGGACGACTTTCTCATTGCTTCTTAAATCAGGTTATTAATACAAAATTAAAAAAAATATTAAAAAGTTACTTAAAGAAGCATAAAAAGTCATTTTATTATTTTCTAAAGCAATTTCTTAGTTCAAAATTTTTTTGATTTAATAATTTTGATAGTATAAAATTAATTTAGAAAACAGTAAAAAAAAATGTAAGAAAAGAAATCTAATATTTCCATCGCAATTCTCTGCCTCAAATTTTGATATTGTCTTATAACCCAAAAAAAAATTTAAATAATGAAAAAAAAATTATGTAGGGGATACACACTAACAATTTTATATTACTAAAATAAATTTAATAGAGATCGGGTCGCGCTCAAATCTCCTAGTATGCCAAAAAAACAAATAAATCTAGTAATTTAAAAATTAGTAGATTTATTTTAAGATTAATGTAATATAAATTTACTCTAATAATTTTTAAATTTATCATTATATAATTCTATAACAATTTTTATCATTTTTAATAAATTCTAATCAATAATTTTTTTTTACTTAAAAAAAAGGAAGTGGGTCCAAATGTCACATACAGAGAGGGAAAACTACCAGCTTTTAAAGCAATCAACACAACAAATTATCTCTTGCATAAATAACGGATTAATTAAATTAAAATATGAGAGAGAGAGAGAGAGAGAGAGAGAGAGAGAGAGGGAAACAGTTGCTTCTCAGATCCAGAAGCCGATCCATAGAGCAATGGCAAAGAGCCCGGCGAGCGGCGCTCGATAAGATCCAGCGGCGGACGGAGAGTGTCCAGAAG
>NW_021576929.1:0-529 GCF_001605985.2 Dendrobium catenatum
TCCTATCGCATTGCCTCCTTCAATGACGTTCCTCCATGTCACATTCAAAATCTCACCTCCTCGTCATTCTTCTATCACATCCGTAGTCACACCTCCTTTACCTCCGACGGGCACTTTGTCGTTGTGAATATATCCATCTTTCTTCCTTTTGCCCTTCTTCGTCCAAATTCGTAAACATGACAAACTCTTTCCTTGCTGCGGGGCTTTGTAGTGAAGGTATGCAATTTGTTTATGATATTCTTTTTGATAATACTAGAGAGGGAGTTGAAGGAAGACTTGAATTATAGAGGAAAACCTTATAGTCTAATTAGAGCGATTGTGACTTTGGCTTATCAATCATCTTTTGTAACGATTCTAATGATTGTGTTAAGAAGGTCAAGAATTTTCTTTCTACTTTTGAACGGGAAAGTGGTCTTAATTTTAATAATAGAAAATGATATTCCATTGGTGGCAAAGGTATGTCTCTGTTGGATTTTGACAATATTATTTAAGTATTTTAATCGATAATCAAAATAATTTATTTAAGTAA
>NW_021576930.1:0-2126 GCF_001605985.2 Dendrobium catenatum
GTTTTCTTTGTCATTGGGAGGCCTATTTATATGGCCACTCTCTTGTAATAATTCAGTTTTGATGAATGAAAATTATTTACTTTGTGTTCTCTTTGTGAGTGCAAACCTCCAGGATCTCTTAGTGAGTTCGTAGGAGAAGCTAGATCTCTTTGTAAGTTCTAGGATTCCCTTATCTATAGTCTGTTTAACGCAAGCAACAGAGTTTCTTCTCTGTTTTGAATCCACAAAAGCAGCAGAGATTTTCTCTGTTTGAATTTTTTCTTTCTCTGTTTTGGATTTCACGCAAGCCAAATCATCCCCACCAGCTGAAGCCCACCGCCAACCAGCTGCTCCAGCCCACTGTTCCTACCCAGCTACCACCTGTCGGCTGGAAATCCACCCAGGTTCAATGCCTGACCCGTGAAGCCCCAACCCCCCCCCCCCCCTTCCTCCACCCCCCCCCTTTACCGCTCCCCAACCTCACGGCTAATAGTTCAGCCTTGAGCTTCAGCCCCTCCCTTCAGCCCTTCACGGGAAATTGACTTCAGCAGCCAATACCGCCGGCTGCTCCCTGCTGTGCCCAAGCCCGTGAAATCCCATTCCAGGCGTTTCAATTAATTGCCTAATTAAATTCCATCTTAAGGCAAGGCAGTTATTGATATTAGGAGCTATTTGAAATTTGAATTCCCTTACTAAATGAGCCAATTAATTTGGGGAATTAATTAAGGGAGTTACACCCTTTTGAAATTCAAATTCCCTCCTAATTTTTATTTAAATTAGGGAGTTACATGAGGCAATTAAAATCTGAAATTACAATCAGATTTTGATTATTTACTAAGTGGTCCCCACCTACTTAAAATCTCCAAGCCCTCTCTCTCCCCATGTAGCCGGACACCTCACCCCATTTCTTCCCTCTCTAATGGCCACCTCATCACCACATTAATCCCACAATTTCAGCCCCTAAAACCTCTCTATTAACCGGCCTTTTCCCCTTATGGATTTAATTTGATTTTCAAACTAAATCCCTCCAAATAAACCCCCACAACCAATTCCTGCAGAAAATTCCTGCAGCCCTCTTCATTCTCCACCTTGGCCGAAACTTCCCACCCACCTCTTCTTGGCCGTTTCTCCACCCACGGCATAATTGTCTGAGATGACGTCGTAGTTACTGTCCAACAATTCTGCAGGATTCCTTGCACCACACCCTCACCCGGGAGGCCCCAATCGCTGTCCAGAATTCCATACTCCGGCAACCTATCCAAGAACGACGATCCAAGGTTCCTTCTTCCTCGGAGCGACCTCGATTCTAAGGTGGAGACGCTTCTTCCGCTAAAGCCTAGATTAGTTGAGCGTATGGGCTCCAAAGGTGAAAGTTCTTATTATTAAATTGCGGATCCTTGTTTATCGTCGTAGTGTTACAATTGATCTTTGTGTTTTCTGAAATTGTTTGGTTAACCGACCACGCTCTTCTTTGCCTAAGCAAGTTAAAATTAAGAGTTCTAAGGATCACTCTTTCATGACAATGATAATTTTATTTTGGGATTATTATGTTACAATTGCTCTCTTTAATTTCTTAAAGTAACTCCTCCATCAAGTACGTTTCACATCATCTTGGTATCAGAGCATGGTAGGCATGCACGACATGTTAGAAAACATCCTAGGGTCTAATCTTGCGTTATAGTTTAGTTTTTGCATGCATATCATCGCATATCTCAGTTTACTCACTGTTTTTCACTACTGTTTTTACAATTCCTGCAAGCATCCAGTTGAGTTAGGTCATACTAACTAGTGTCTTAGTGCTGGCTTTTTGTTTGTAAGGTTTCTAAGTGTCTAGAGCAACTACACCTTGAAGTAAAACTGCTGTCCTCACTGTTCCAGCAATATTTAGTCATCGTTTAGTGAACTTAAAGCCTCTGTTTAGGTGCTGTCCACTCCCTCGGACCCTTCCTAACACCTAGACAACTTAAACAAACTGCTGTAGTTTGCTGTCCCCCTCATTCCTGCACTGTTTAGTGACATTTAGGTGACATTAAAGTTGTGATAACTTGCTGTCCACACTCTAGAGTCCATCTAAATTGCTTAGATAACTTCGTCCCACATTTTAGTTTGTTGTCCAAACAAAATCTGCACCTTGTAGTGTCATTTTG
>NW_021576931.1:0-279 GCF_001605985.2 Dendrobium catenatum
CATTTTGCCCCATTCAAGCATCTCGAGATCAAATCAAGGGCTGAGATCAACAGGGCGAGTTCCTATATGGCTGCCAAGTGTCCCTGGAGTAGGTGGGATTAGGGGCCAAGGACATTTGCAAGGGAAATGAGGTGGAAAGCCTCTTTGGTCCCCATTTGGACACATGGATCAATAGGGGCTGTTGGATCTAGATCTAAAGGCTGGAAGGGCCTTTAGGAAGGTTCTAGAGTCTCTCCAAACAGCTGGAGAGGGATTAGATGGGTTGGATTAGCCTAAACC
>NW_021576932.1:0-990 GCF_001605985.2 Dendrobium catenatum
GACTGAAAAGAGGACTTCACTTGCTTACCAAATTGACGTAAATATCCCATTCCAAAAAGAGAAAGTTATGCATCACAAAAGTGGTCCTTATTAAAGTCTAGTTTTGGTATACCTCTTACTAAGTTCTTTTGGGTAATCTTTCTAAGGCTTTTCATGCTAGAATGACAAAGTCTCATATGCCAAAGCCATGACTCATCAGAGACAATTTTTAAACAAAATACAGTAGGAGTATGAATGCAATTTAAATCTAACATATAGACATTGTTTATATTTTTTTCATTCAACACATCTTTACCATTTATGCTTAATATGCAGCTAGTAGAAAAAAATTTTACGCTATAACTCTTATCACATAGCTGACTTATACTTAACAAAATATGCTGTAAGCCTTCAACCAATAACACATTGTCTATAAAATTTTTTTCAAGTTTCCAATCATACCTGATCCAACCACCTTCTTTGTGGTATTATCTCTAAGTGTAACATTGCCTCCACTCCTGGTTTCCAGCGTTATGAATTGAGAAGTATCTTCAGTCATATGCTTTGAACATCCGCTGTCCATGTATCATATGCTCTCACGAGGTCTTGTGTGAGAGAGACCCTACAAAAATATTAAATGTTAGACATGGGAACCCAAACAATTTTGGATTCACCTTTTAGCAATTTATAATCAGATGCATGTATGATATGTCTAAGTTTATGCATTTTAGGTCTCCACACCAAATAAGATTTCATCTTCAAAGTACAGGTGCGAGCTATATGTCCAACTAATCCATAATTATTATATTTAACATTAAAAAAAGTATTCCTAAGTCTTCTACCATTTGTTTGTTTTCTAAGGGATTCCATATATTTAGGATAAAATTTTGGATTTATAAAATCTTCAAGTTTGGGGGGTATCTATTATCCTCAAGAACTTTTATTTTCAACTTATAAAATGAATTCATGTCTTCCAAGATTTGATTTGTATAATTGATTCAATATGTTTTG
>NW_021576933.1:0-319 GCF_001605985.2 Dendrobium catenatum
TGGGTCTTCACGTGATGGTATTCCTCGTTATTGTTTGGCATTGCTCAGTATTTGCTCGGTATTAATTACTCATTTTTTGACACGATTTGAACTCCGACCAGACGACGTAATAATTGTTCCTTCTTCTTCTGCTATCATATTTATATTCTTCTGCAATTTTTTTTTTTTAATATTCTCTCTCTCTATCTATATGTATATATATAAGAGTTTTGAGATACAGCCATATTTAAAAAATAATATGAGTACGATACGTAAAACTGTAAAAGAAGCTTTTAATTAATAATTATATGTTAATTATGTGATTACAAATATTTGTTAT
>NW_021576934.1:0-254 GCF_001605985.2 Dendrobium catenatum
AATCCTAAAATTTAAAAAAAATGTAGATTTAATTAGGAAATGAAATCTTAATCTAAAATTCATTAGGATAATGCACTTCTAAATATCAAACCTTAGAATAACCTTTAAAAATTAATTAACCAATTTGATTAATTAAAATACCTAATTCACATTTTCTTTTCTTTTAATAACAAATTATAATAATTGAACAAAGTTAATTATCACTGGGTAACCCAGGCCTACGAGGCTATTAAGTTAGCCCCAAGGAGGGTGAA
>NW_021576935.1:0-264 GCF_001605985.2 Dendrobium catenatum
CTTTTGTAGCTGTAATTAATGATTCAATATTTATTTGTCTTTGTAAAGCTTTTGCCAGCATTGTTGCTTTTGATCTTGAGAAATATTTTTTAAAGTAAATTCTATTAGATTAAAATATTCTCATTTATATTTGATCAAGATGAAAATTTTACACCCCGGCGCAATAAATATTTACTTAATATTTATAGTAAAAAATTTATCATATTTATTAATGTAATATTTCCTCATTATCGAGGATATTCTATTTTATTATATTTCCATTAT
>NW_021576936.1:0-724 GCF_001605985.2 Dendrobium catenatum
CACATCGCTACAGGAGATCAATTGGCAGACATATTCAAAAAACCTTTAGCTTTTGACACCTTTATCACCTTGAGGACTAGGTTAGGTGTCATAGATATAACTGCATAAAAAAAAAACAAAAAAAAAAAAAAAAATTTTGGGCTGCTCCTGATCATCACACACTCACCATACCAAAACTCTGCATAGACTATTTATCGTACTGTACGACAAACATCGTACTGTATGATACATCTCAATCCACATAACGTCCAACAACAAGCAGATTTTTGCTCTGTTGATCGTACTGTACGACCTACATCGTACTGTACGATATTCATACGATATTATTGCCTATCGTATTGTACAATATCTCTTCTTCGTACGATACGATACACGTCAGCAACGGATTGGGATGAATTAAATCAGGTTATTATGACATTATTGAGTATCGTACTGTACGATACATACCTTTCGTACGGTACGATACACATCGGCACACGGAATAAATATGAGTTAAAGTGTTTGGTATGATATTTATTATGGATCATACGGTACGATACACCAGTTCGTACTGTACGAAACTTTTGGTCAAAAGTCGTACTGAGGGCCTCAGGACGATCAAAATTCACTTGATCGTACTATACGATACCTATCGTACTGTACGATTTGACTGCCTTTTCCCGAAATGATCGGTCAGAATATTAATTGTCTATCGTACTGTACGATCCCAGATCGTACTGTACGA
>NW_021576937.1:0-1031 GCF_001605985.2 Dendrobium catenatum
TAAAAATCAAATGGGATATTATCAAACAAAGGTGGTCGGGTAATAGAATACCCTTCAGGTGTATTATAATTCCCAAAGTTAGCCATGGATCAAAATTTAAAAAGTTTTCAAACTTAGTTTTTATGAGTCCCGCTCTAATACCACTTGAAACTTCGTTAGGGATGTTAAGCCCTATGAACTAGTCCCGAGGCTAACCAAGAGGGGGGGTGAATTAGTATTTTAAAATTCTTTAAAACAAAAGAACGATTATCATAAACCAAAATCACCACGAAAAAATAAATGCAAAAAATTAAAGTGCGGAAGTAGTTAAAACAACACAAGGGTTTATAGTGGTTCGGTCAACTTGACCTACGTCCACTCCCCGGAGGCGCCCTCCGAGTATTGCACTACCAACAGGACTCTATTTTAGCACACACAGCTAGGCGGAGAAGCCCTCACAAAAACACCTACTTTTGCCACATCCGACAAGGCAGAGAACCCAACTCCTTTTGCTTCCTCCTGAAGCAGTCAGAGAACCACGATCACTTACTGAAACTTACCTCTCCCAACCCTTCCAAGGATAAAAGACTCTAGGAAATAAGAAGTGAAAACAATGCTTGGAGCAACCCTTGTGAATCCCCTTACAAACTCCCCCTCACAAGATCCTCTCTCTCTCTCTCTCCCTTTCTCCTCTCTCTCCTTTAGATTTTCTCAGGTCAAGACAGCTGCCAAGGATGTTCAAAAATATTGAACAAGAGCTCTTAAATAGAAGAGCTTTAAAGGAGCTCATTAATTTCAAGTTGCCGACTTTATCGTCCAGGACGATATGGAAATCGTCCTTGCCGATCAGTACAAATCTCATTGGATCGGCCAAAGCATCACCTTGAATGCAAACTGGATGATTGAAAATTTACTTGATCGTACAAAATGATCTCACGATTGTCCTGGCCGGTCAATTCAAATTAGAGGAAAATCGTCCAGAGCATCGCCCTGAATTTGAGCTGTCCGATCCAAATCGGCCAGAAGCAACCAAGGGTTTTTGAATGGATTGT
>NW_021576938.1:0-205 GCF_001605985.2 Dendrobium catenatum
ATCTCTTCATCAATAATTTCAAGATATTTTCAATATATTAGGTCTTCATTTAATATACATAGTGTTCATAATTATAGTTAATATTAGGTGTAATATTGAGCCTAGGAATAGGAAAATAGGCCCAACAAATTATATTAGATTGGTATGATGCAATCTTAAGCATAGTGTTTATCATGTATCAAATTTATAGAGATAGATTTTTATG
>NW_021576939.1:0-207 GCF_001605985.2 Dendrobium catenatum
CCTGATTCAGCTTTCTTTCATTCGTCCGCTCAGTACAAGCTCTGTACCGAACCAGTACCGCTCGGTACTAAGCTGTACAAGCTCGGTACTGAGCGGTACATGCTCGGTACTGAGCGGTACATGCTCGGTACTGAGCAGTACAAGCTCGGTACTGAGCGGTACATGCTCGGGCCTCACTTGTTCTTCTTCTGGGTGTGAGCGAAACTG
>NW_021576940.1:0-730 GCF_001605985.2 Dendrobium catenatum
CGTCTCCTGATGAGAATGCTTTAGAACTTTCCTGACGGGTCGAAGGCGCCGCATCCAAATCTTAATTAAGGCTGTATATTTTCTTTGAATCACTTCTCTTTCTTGCTAAAACAGGTATTGCAGAAGTTTCTTTTTCTTCTCATATTTTTTCGAACACAAGTGCATTTTCATTTGAAGTTTGTATAACTCATTTTGAATCGGATCGGTAGAACTACCTTGGGAAGGAACCCAGCAGTTGGTTGGATGGACTTCAAGATTAACTGGCCGATTTTTACCCATGGTTGGAGTGATTACCTGGCCGAACACAAGTTCATCCATTACAAATCAATATGTCCAGTGTACTATTTTTATATATAACTCAATATTACAATTTTTAGTACTGCATTATACAATCAACTGTTCAACTAAGACTTGGTCATGGCGATACTTTGGATTTGAGCAAACTGTATTATTTGATTCAGTGGACTGTAATATTGAGTAATTATTGTTCATTATACACTTAAGGTCATGGGTGGCATCTTGATTTGAATTGATATAATTTATGATCTTATATATTGCAATTGGAGTTGAGACATTTTTTTAGGTGGTCATGATTAGCCATGAGTTTCCTCGACTTTTTTTCCCTTTTATTTAATCCATTAGGTGTTGGGAAAGGTCTCAACTTCTCAAAGTTGTCTTGTTGAAGCTTTTGGCGGTGGCAAGGAATTTTTTTATTTTTTGCGGTCCAACT
>NW_021576941.1:0-213 GCF_001605985.2 Dendrobium catenatum
AACCTTTTGCCGTGCATGAGGTCTCTATTTATGATGACGCCGAGCATTACATGCCTCGGAAAGTTCGTAGATCTCCCACTGCCCAGTCACCAGTGATACCCGCTAGTGTTGTACATGGTCCTATGCAGCCACTTGCACAGGGTTCTATACAACCACTAGTACAGGGTCCATCACAGGCTGAGATTGAGGCAGATGCTTCCACTACAGACATGG
>NW_021576942.1:0-310 GCF_001605985.2 Dendrobium catenatum
GTCCAAGATCTTTTAACAATGACAAATGTGGATCTGACTGCATATCCATGATATAAGTTTCCAACTGATTGTCTAGAATTTCCAATTCAATAGAAGTAAAATCACATGGATAAAGATGTGACATTCGGATTAATCTGTCTTTACTGAATGCACAAAAAGAATTAGATGGATTCAAACAAGCAATAGATAAAAGCAACTCAGTATTCGTCTCTGTGAAAAGATTATTTAACTCTTGAAGGTGCATATCAATAACTGTGTAGAAAATTTCAACTATAAAGTGATGTAAATTTGTCATATCTTGAGCTCTACG
>NW_021576943.1:0-328 GCF_001605985.2 Dendrobium catenatum
ACAGCTCAGGTGACATGGATCAAGTTCAGGCATATGAGCACTCATATGATGAATTACTTTCCTTTTATTGAACAATTACAGGATATTTATAAAAAAAGTTAAAATAAAAATTTTTATGTTTGAAAAAGGAGCATAGCACACTGCAAAATGAGCATTCTAATTTAATAAAAGAATCTGAGGCTTTATGAAATCATTCAAAAAACAAAATCTCATCATATTGAATTAGACGCTGCATATAAATATTTGAAGTTGAAGTGTTGCATTTGTAGGAGAGTGAATATAAAGTATAGATCAATATAGGAATATTTAAAAGAGCAAAAAAAAAAAA
>NW_021576944.1:0-1417 GCF_001605985.2 Dendrobium catenatum
TAGTAAGAAGATGGAAAGAAGAAGGAGGAAGATCATTTCGAAATTATTGGGGTTCAAGGAAACTAAAGAACTTTATTATTTGGGCAACAAAATCACTTTAAAAAGGCACATGGCTTCTGACTTCTCAGGAATTCTGGAGAAAGCAGCTACTAAATTAGATATTTGGGGTAAGAAATTCTTATCTACAGCTGGTAGGATTACCCTTATCAACTCTGCATTACAATCCATCCCGGTTTTCTACACAGCCATGTCTCTGGTGCCGATTTCTGTGTTAAAGAAAATTGACAAAATGAGCAGGGAATTTATCTGGAATAAAAACAATGGTGATAGTGGATTGCATTTTGTATCATGGAAGGAGTTATGTAAACCAAAAGATCAAGGGGGCTTCGGTATTCAATCTGATGTGGCTTCTATAGAACCCCTTAGAGCCAAAGTAGTGTGGAACTTTTTGAACAAACTAGACTCTATTTTCAGCAAATCAATATCTACTAAATATGGGAGAAAGAGGTGAAATAGAACTCTTCATCTGCTTGGAAGTTGTTAAAAAGTGGTGCTAAAGCTTTAAAACAAATTGTTAGATGGAGCATTAAAGATGGTGCATCTATTAACATTTTGGAGGATATATGGATCCTTGATAGAAGATTGGATAGCTGGCCTACATTCATATCAATAGATATTGATCGTTTGAACAACCTTGCATACTTCATTACGGAAGATCACTGGATAACAGATAATCTTCATGAATACTTTGGAGATGAAATGGTGAAAGTAATTAGCAATATAAAGATTGTCTTTGATAGCCAAGGTGATAATCTGGAATTGTTAAAAGTGCATTCGGGAAAAACTTTCTCTGGGATGGTAAAAGTTATAAGAGCTGTGAATGAAGATTTGGAGCCATGGTGGATCAAAGAATGGAATTGTATCAGGAAATTTAAACTTAATCCGAGAGTTTATTATTTCTGGTGGAAATTATTGAAGAATGCAATACCTACAATGGATTTCTTGGTATATAGAAGGTTGGCTGATATGAACCTTTGTCCTAGAGGTTGCAATATGATTGAAAATGGAGAACATGTAGTGGTGAATTGCTAGGTGTTAAAGCAGATTTTGAAGAAGGCTGAAAAATGGGGATTCTTTATTCCCATTATTAATTGCCTAAATGAATATTTGTATTTCTTAAAAATGCAAGGGGAGAAGAATGTTTTTATGGCCAATCTTTATTGTGCTCTAGTTTTCAACTCTTGGAAGAGTAGGGACTTATTGATCCATGAAGGAAAAGAACTTGGAACTAGTATCATTATATCTAATGCCATCTACCAGGCTTCTAGCTCATCTTGCATGATTCTTTCGTACCACTGGGAAGTTAAACAACATAATAACCTGATCTCTTCTTATAGGCATCCCCATCCTCCCAGAT
>NW_021576945.1:0-200 GCF_001605985.2 Dendrobium catenatum
GCCTAGCTTCCCCCATAGTGTTCGCCAAAAGTGACTGGGGAATTTGACGTCTCAGTCGGAAACAATGGTTCTCGGAATGCCATGGAGACGTACTATTTCTTTGAAGTAGAGGTCACCAATGTGGGTGGCATCCAATGTTTTGCTGCAGGCGACGAAATGAGCTATCTTCGAGAATCTGTCGACGACGACCATCACTGAGT
>NW_021576946.1:0-810 GCF_001605985.2 Dendrobium catenatum
ATGTAACTTTTAGGGGAGGATGTCTTGAAAAAGATGGATTCCCGAACCAATCACACTAATAATGCAACTCCTCTTAATAAAACTTGGATCATGTGATCAAGCATAATATCTTGAGAAATTATTCTAAGATGAATCAAGTACCATAATATGACCTCAGCATCACCATCAAACTAACTCATTTGAGAAGATGTTGTAAATTTGCTAAAATGATGATGTCATATTTTAATTCACTTATTTTTTTTGTCAAATATACTTGGTGACTTCATTCGAAAGAGCATCTAGGCTACTAAATAGAATATCAAGTTTCTCTCCAAAGTCACCCAAATAAATATTCCTTACCTCCCCAAAGAAAAAAATTGCATCTTACATATGCTCTTACCAATTTTTCATATTTTGAAGCTCGAAGATTACTTCAAAAGTGAGCTTCATGCCTTTCATGGATTTCAAATCTTCAGTAGACGCACGATGCCCTCTCTCCTAGCGCTACATCACTCTCTTGAATATTCTAGATGCTTCTATACTCCACAAATCCAAGAGGTTAGCTCTACGGCGACACGCCTAAATCCTCTGTCATAATCCAATTCGATATGACACACATGTAGACAAATAATATCTTGTTGAATTAGGACAGGTTAAACTATCGTTGCAATGACTTCACGTCATACTTCGCCACTGTTGAAGGGAAGCTCTGGTTCTCCTAGGCCAAATTGGCGAACAATTGATAGGAGATTAAGCCATATAGGAAGAAGTGAGGACAAAGGCAAAACTTTTGGAAAAGTGACCCAAGGAATAAATGAAGAGTGAATGAAA
>NW_021576947.1:0-322 GCF_001605985.2 Dendrobium catenatum
TCCTATGAGATTCAGTCAGTGTCAGGGAATTTAGCTATTAATTATATATCTGCTATCTGATATCTGTTTGTTCTGATGTATTCCGTTCTGATCTGTCTCTGAGTTGATATATGTCTATTTCAGTTCCGATTTGGATTTGATTTGATATGTCCGTATTTGTTCTGATTTGATCTGTTTTGTTATGAACTGTCCGATTATGATTTCTGTACGAAGATTCCGAGATCTGTCTGATTCTATTTTGGTTTCTGAGTTGGATTTGGGTCTGATGTGTTTGGTTTTGGATTTTGAGAATTTTGATTGGAGATTTGTTGCTTTGCTGAGC
>NW_021576948.1:0-262 GCF_001605985.2 Dendrobium catenatum
ATAGTTTTCTCTTACATTTTCATCTTTGCAATATGAATATAGCCTTTAACTCATAGTTTCAAGTTTCATTTAAATTTTATGTTGTCCAAATCAAGTTCAAATCTGAGCCCAGTTCGAGTTTAAGTCCAATATTATTTGATTTAATTTAATTTAAAATTGATTTTATGTTCGAATTAAGTTCAAATCAATTTTAGATTTTTAATCCAGGTCCTTTGTTGTTCACTGAAATTTCGGCATCCTCCCGGCGTCTCCTCCCCACCGA
>NW_021576949.1:0-690 GCF_001605985.2 Dendrobium catenatum
CATCACCGCGCCATTTTGGAGTTTTGCGTTACTTTGCCATGAAAAATGAAGTTTTCGGTTGGAGATGCCCTTATAACTATCTCAGCTGCATTTTTTAAAGGGAGTTTTAGCCTGCTTTACAGTAGTTAAGTTGTTCTTCTTGCTACTGAAATGTATAGAATTATGATGCAACTCATTTTGATTGTTAGTAAGTGTTTTGATTATCAATTGTCTTAGGTTCAAGTTTTACATATATGATATGAAATCTGGTAAGTAAAAGAAAACTAACTCCTAAACATCGAGGCGTCTTTTGGTATATTGACTGGAATTTTCATAAGAAACTCTGCAGTTAAGTGTGCTCATCCCAGAGCAATTCTGGGATAGGTGACCTATTGGGAAGTTACATCAACACGACAAAACCGTGAGATTGTTAGGCCAAAGCGGACAATATCTCGATAGTGAGAGCTTGGGCTATGACATATGATGTGTGTGAATTTGTTTTAATTAACCTAAATGTCTTCCAAAAGAAAAAGAGTAGTGAAATATATGTTGTATTAGTAGGTGCTGGAAGAGAATTTTTTTAATTAAAACGAGTAATCGAGTCGGGTTCAAGTTCACCTTTTTGACATGTTTATTAAACTAGCATATTCATGTTGACTGGATTCTAATTGGGTCAGTTTCTAGTTGGACCTGAGCCCGACATATTGACCC
>NW_021576950.1:0-540 GCF_001605985.2 Dendrobium catenatum
GAAATTTACAAAGTAAAATCACTTGACTAAATTATCCCGTTGAGAGAGAGATCAACAAAACAATGCGCGTAGAAGTTTTGATTGAATGAAGGACTTCATGTTCTTTGCATTTCTTTTAAAAATAAGTTAAACCCTTAAGCACACTTTTTCATATCATTTTGTTCTTTATTTATAACCTCATAAATGCCAAAGGAAAGCTCTAGAAAGCAGTTTAAAAACTCTTAATTCTTTATTTATAATCTCATGAAGCCAAAGGAAAGCTCTAGAAAGTAGTTTAAAAACCTACTAAAAAATATTGCTCAAAGGCACTCTCCAACAACTGCAAAAACTAGTTATATGTTTTTTTTGGTATGATCATGTATACGATCTCTCAATCATATGATATGATTTAAGTTTGGGAAAACAGATAATAATTTTGAAAATTATATAAAATATGAAACCATTTGCAAACAACTCAATAAATCAATGAAATGGTAAGAATGCCCCAAATTCATTAATTATAACAGTTGTTTCATTAATCCTGATTGTGCATTAGTATCT
>NW_021576951.1:0-333 GCF_001605985.2 Dendrobium catenatum
GGGGATTGTGTAAAAGGATGACGGTTCTTTGCCACACCAGGTAGTGGTGGAATTTGTGTTTGTAAAGGCTTCTCCGCCTTGCTGTTGGTGCAAAAGGAGAGACACTATTGGTATTAGTGAAATACTCGGAGGGTGCCTCTGGGGAGGGGATGTAAGTCTGGTTTAGACCAAACCACTATAAATTTTATGTCTTTTATTTTACTGCTTTTTATTTTCCACATTTTGTTTTGTTATAAAAATTGTGGTTTTAAAACTTTTTCTAAAAATTCATTAAAGTTAAATTTCGATTCAACATACTCAAGAGGGATAATTTTTTTTTTTAATAACTATTCA
>NW_021576952.1:0-307 GCF_001605985.2 Dendrobium catenatum
ATCCATGAGGGTTCAGAAGGGTTGATGCCCATATCCGGAGGACACTACCAAAATACTGTAGATTTCGCAGCCCTTACTAGCAGCGGTCACAAAATCGGTGCTATAGAAGGCTATATGCAACGGTTTTAACCGATGCGATTTAAGTAATATAACTGCGGTTTTAACCGCCGCTGTAACCGGCATATATCCTCCCCCATTTGCCCTAACATAGTCATTCGACCGATTTTTCTGCTCGATTGCTCGCTCGCTGAAACCCTTCATCGTCGCCTCCGAATCTCCATCGCCTCCGAATCGCCATCCACGACCG
>NW_021576953.1:0-304 GCF_001605985.2 Dendrobium catenatum
AGGAGTTTAGGGCTCATTTGGGTTCAAATCCTTAAGTAGACCCCTTTGTCATAGTAATTTGATAATCCCTACGAGTGTGTAAAATTCCTAAAATTCACTCTTAACTATAATTTTTTCTTTATTAATCAACTTAGTGGATAGTGACTTTAATTAGAATTCATCACTTCCTAGAAACATCAAACCTTCATAACTTAGTTAAAACCAAGGAATCAACACCTTAGGTGACCTTAGGTCAGAACATACCAGAACTTCTAAAAATCATAACTTTTGATTGAAAACTTCAACTTGAATGTGACACCTGCCC
>NW_021576954.1:0-214 GCF_001605985.2 Dendrobium catenatum
AAGACTTACTATCTAAATAATATATTTTAACTCAAAATTATAACAAAATTTTTATTAACAATTTCTAGGTTATCATGACTCCCTATACCCATACCGTTCTAGCTGCTCTTCCGTTGCAGTATCATGATGGAGACGAGATTTGGAGGGCACGAGTACCTCTTATTAGTTGGAAACGTACAGAGTGGCACCTTCCAGATCGGGTCGTAAGACAGTT
>NW_021576955.1:0-203 GCF_001605985.2 Dendrobium catenatum
ATTGTTGTTTAATATTAACAACATAGAGTTCACTTTTTCAGGCTAATATTGATCCAATGTTATTTAATATTACCAATGGCTCAAAGCGTTCGTGAGAAAGTAGATATCGCTTGGAGCCATTTTGCTGAGTGTAAAACCACTGACGGTAAGAAGCAATATAAATGTATTCATTGTGGAATAATTTATAAGGGAGGAGGCATTCA
>NW_021576956.1:0-245 GCF_001605985.2 Dendrobium catenatum
TACGTGCTGGATGATACGGGCATCACGAACTAAAGTTTCTACTTTAGGCAAATGATCCTTAACTTTTACTCCTCTAATCACACGATTAACTTCAGTGCAATCAAAATTTGTGTTGGTTAAGGTGTGTGCTCTTAATCCTTCTGTCCTTTTGTTTAGGAAGATACCAAGGTCAGCCTTGGTGATTTCAATTTTCTTTTTGAAAATAAAAGAACTGATGAAGGAATGGTCGGAGTTGAACGAGATTT
>NW_021576957.1:0-352 GCF_001605985.2 Dendrobium catenatum
ATTTGTTAGAGTTCAAAAGCTTCGAGGTAGGACATTTTAATTTTCCTATTTACTTTCATCCCAGTATTTCACACCTCACTTTTCTCTCGTTTCGTGTTCTAGATGTTTCACTACAAACAAATGCAATCCTTCGTCATTCTATATGGTGCAAAAGATTACCTCCACATGCAATTAGCTACAAGAACTTGCTGCAATTTTTATGTCCTTTTATTATATAATCACATCTATCAATATCGTATCGATTTTTTCAATTTTAAAAATAAGGTTGCATAGTTTTAAAATTTTTTGAGTTGCTCTTGTTCATTTTATCCTCATTTTAACTGTGCTTTAAGTTTTCCTTCAGTGTGCTTTT
>NW_021576958.1:0-2073 GCF_001605985.2 Dendrobium catenatum
TGTTGTTTTTGTTTATTTTTTGTGTGTATTTAAGTGTTACTTGTATAGTTTTATTTGTTTTTGTTTTGTGTGTGAAAATGAAAATTTGTGGTCATCATCGTCCGGGACAAAATTTTTTCGTACAGGACGATGTGTGTAAAATGACAAACTGCGTGATTTCGAACCGTTTTTAATGTAGTTCGTCTGTACGATCGTCACGATCGTCCAGGATGAAATATTTTTTAAATGACGGGACGATTGAATGCAACAGTTGAATGGATAATACAATTTTTATTATGAACTTCGTCCGTACGAACCTTTGGTTCGTCCAGACGAACATATGTCGATTCATGGCGGGGGATGATTTTCAACTACCATTAAAACGAGTTAAATTTTTGATCGTCCATACGAACACGTGTTCGTCTGTACGATCTTCTTGGTCAAAAGCCTGTACGAAAGGACGCTTCGAAAATTGTGTGTTTACAAAAAGTTGTTATTTTTAAACTCATTTGTCCGTCCATATAAAATATTTTCGTACGGGACGAACGAAAATTTAGTCTGGTACGAACAGTCGTTCTTCTTTAAATTAACGGCAGTTTTTACTGAACAATCACTTTCACACATGTCTTTCAAACCTTTCCACTCTTCAAATGTCTCAATGGCAAGTCCTAGCAAGGGCCAAAAGACCTTGGCTAAGGGTCCTCCAAGAAATACATCCAAAAACTTCCTTTCTAGAGCCAATGAAGACTCATTTGCTATGTTTGTGTCTGTAAAAATCACCCCATCTAGAGTTCTCTTACAAGATCAATTGAATTTTAAGGTAATGCACTTATTTACCTCCACTCAATTTGGTTTGATCCTCACTTTAGTTCACTTCTACAATAGAGAAACCTTTCATTATTTCTTGGCAAACATGTCATTCAACTCCGACCATTCTGTCATCAGTTCTTTTATTTTCAAAAGAAAGTTGAAATCACCAAGGATGACTTTGGTATTTTTCTAAACTTAAGGACTGAAGGCTTAAGAGCACACACTTTAACCAACTCAAATTTTGATTGGACTGAAGTTAATCGTGTGATTAGAGATAGGAGGATTAAGGATCATTTGCCTAAAGTTTCAACCTTAGTGCATGATGCCCGTATCATCCAGCATATATTAAGAACTTCCATTATACCTGAAGATGGTGATAGAGTCAACATCACTCCTCTTCTTTCTACTGTTACCTACTTGATTATGACTAGACAACCTAGAGATGAGGCCCAACTCCTAATTGACTACATTTATGGTCTCTCTGAAATTGGTCATGTTGATCATAAAGAAAGAAGAACATAGCCTTAAGACATCTATTTGTTTATATTTTGGAAAAGAAGTATAATTTAATTCATCATGAACAAGATTTTGAAGAACCTCTTTACTACAACGACGCATCCTTTAGGGCTCTCTTCAATAAGGACGAGCCCAGCCGAACTCATGTAGTTCTGAGTGAAACAGAAGAAGAAGCTGGACCTTCACATGTTGCTGAACCAAATTATCAGGATTTGGTTCAAAGATTTGAAAATTTAGAGGCTCATTTTGATCAAAGGTTTGATCAAATTGAAACTCACTTGCAGCAGCAAGATTTTCAACACAATCAGGATATGGGATTTATGCATGAACAAATAAATGCCATTAATTCCAACATGTTCACGATTAGTAGTTACTTCAACTTCTTTGGTGCAGCGCCATCTCCTCCTCCAGATCAGGGTCCTTCAGAATGATTTGTTTAGTGTTTATTCAGTGTTTGTTCTGTGTTTTATTTTAGTTCATGGGTTAGTGATTTTCTATAGTTTGTTGTTTTGTTGTTGTCTTAGTTGTGTTACTATTGATATCTCAAACTTCAAATTGTAATAGCCTTATCCGATATCAATATATATTTTTAATGTTTTGTTGATTAATATTTTAGAAATGTGTGTTTGACTTTATGACATTCCTTTTTTATTTTTACCTTAATAGTTCTTTATTTAATTTGTAAATTAAAATTAATTTCATTAGAAAATATAATTTTTCTAAAATTAAGAGATGCTTATAACTTGATATTATTAGAATTTTCAATTC
>NW_021576959.1:0-225 GCF_001605985.2 Dendrobium catenatum
TCAAAAAGTAGTTCAAACTTATGATTTTAAAACGAAGTTCTGATACCACTTGTTGAGTCTAGTAATTAGGCTGTTAAGCCTAAATTAATGTCCCAAGGCTACCAAGAGAGGGGGGGGGGTGAATTGGTAGTTTTTAAAAAAATTTAAACCCTCTTTTTAAAATTATGTTGAACAGCAATAAAAATGTTTTTTTTTTAAGTTTTTGTAGAAAAAGTTTTTCAACCA
>NW_021576960.1:0-284 GCF_001605985.2 Dendrobium catenatum
TAAAATAAACATCAGAAATAAAGACTCTGAATCATGGTCGTCGCTCGACGACCCCTCCGATGGTACGTGTTCCGGAATCTTCTATGGATGTCCTCATCATCACCTCTTCTCCTTTTATCTTAAAAACTAATTGGTTCATGGTTTAGCTCTCCTGTATAGATATGTGCGCCAAACACCTTTTAATTCTCTGACTCCTAGAATATTTTTAGGACAATTTATTTTGATATGCCATGGCTCCCAACATAGATAACACTTTCCTGAATTCATTAAACATCTTCCTGGAT
>NW_021576961.1:0-375 GCF_001605985.2 Dendrobium catenatum
CGCTGAAAAAAGGAATGATGCATTTTTCCTACCATTTCTCGGAGCCCTTCACAAATAACGAAGATGAATACGAAGCTCTGATAACTGGTTTGGAACTTGCAATTCTAATGGAAAATAAAGAGATTAAGATCTTTGGAGATTCTCAGTTGGTGATTAACCAAGTGGCCGGAACTTATAAAGTCTTGAATCCTAATCTCCTAAGATACCACCAGTATATACTTCACTTGTTGGAACAAATTCCTACTGCGACTTTGTATAGGGTTCCCCGTGGAAGCAATTCCACAGCAGATGCCTTAGCAAAACTCGCAAAGGAATTTGCATGTCCTGAGGAGGATTCTATCCCTATAGAGATTCAGGGTCATAAAGCCCTCTCTC
>NW_021576962.1:0-375 GCF_001605985.2 Dendrobium catenatum
TGAGTGCGGCCAACATAATTTAAGACTTTTCAAAAGTGAGATGAGTGAGAAAACCTCTATCAAAGTTAGGCCAATTTGGTTGAATTTCCCTTCTACTTTTGTAAACCTTCATGTTGAGTGTAAACTGAACATGTTGAGTTTCAAAAACTCTAGAAAATGCTCTAAATTTTAAAATATTCAAAATCTTTTTCAAATTAACTTCAACTATTGTTGCCATGTGTCTTCTACAACATTTTATTTTAGTTGAAAATATGCGATACAAATCTAAATGCCCTTCAAACAAATTTGGACTCTGACATTTTATCCCCAAGTCAATCGATGAGTAAAAGAGTCGAGCTGAATGTTTAAACTTGTTGTTTCTACAATAGTTTGTTA
>NW_021576963.1:0-276 GCF_001605985.2 Dendrobium catenatum
TTAGAAATCACTTAAGTCATTTATTTGAATTCAAGTTATTTCAATGCTCAAACCAAGCTTGAGTGTAGTCCTTTGTAGTCTCTTGAGTTCAATCAAATTGTTCACTTCTGTTCAATCCGGTTCGAGTTCATAAGTCCCCTGTAGTTCACTTGAGTTCGAGCCGTTCTTTTGTTTGTTTGCATTCGAACTTATTAGATTGTTTGAGTTTGAATTAAGTCCATTTGATGCTCCAATCAATGTTCAAGAAAAGCTCCAAATGTTCCAAGTACGAATTGC
>NW_021576964.1:0-836 GCF_001605985.2 Dendrobium catenatum
TATTCTTCGGGAGTTTCAGCCAATTGTAAACCATATAGTAAGCATGGGATTATGGAGAAAAAATGGATTAGGATATCCAGAAAGAATTTTTAATCACTGAATTAGATGAGACGATTATTATAAAGCTATTCTTCATGTAAAAAAATTAAGTTAAATGGATGGCACAAATCCATGAAAGCACATCATTGAAACTGCTAAAACCAAAAATCCTAACTACCAAAGGCTCAAATTCACATTTCCTCCATAACGAAGATAATACATCCGTTTATTCTTCATCATGGCACCCAAACCCAGCGGTTGCCTGCAGATGCAAGGGCCCTCCAAGCTGCTCCATGCAGACGAAAGAGAATAGCAGAGAACCATTCAGAACTTCAAGGCTTAGCTTGAGGCAGCTTTCTTACTGCTTCTTAAAAAAGCTTTCTAGTACAATAGAGTGATGGAACATTGCATTCCATGGTAAATGAGGACATCTGAAGGCCGCCGTTTTATATGACCAAACTATCTAAGGCAACTCTCTCTAATCTTATCTTCCACGGAAACTACTCCAACCTTTACACGTATATACTCATTTTGTATCATATCTCTAAAGGTAAAGCCAATCATACGCCTGAGCAAGTTCATCTTTGCAACACTCAACTTAATATTATGCTTCTCTTTTAAATGTCAACATTCAGCACCATATTTTTAGAGATTTACAAACATAGCATTCACAACGATCTAATTTTCATATCAATCACCAAACCTCACTACGTTCATAACAATCATTTTTTTTCTCTATTGAGAACTTGAACACAAACATAAATGCCATATCTATGAACAACAAGAGGTCATAGAGG
>NW_021576965.1:0-284 GCF_001605985.2 Dendrobium catenatum
CATCTTAGTTGGAAGCATAAGCTCTCAACCAACAGGCCAATGTGAGCTGTGTAAAGTAATTTTTTAGTATAAAAGTTTCTTAAACTAAAAAGTATATACTAAAAGATACTTTAAAAGTCAATAAGAAAGTCGTCCCAAAGGAAGCTTAAGGGTGATCTATTCAAGGAGTGATTATCCTGTGCAGACGTCGAACGCACGTAGTTCACTGTTCGAAGGCCAATCAGAACATGTCACGTCAGCGGTACCGAGCCGAGTACCGAATAGTACCGAGCCGGGTACAAAGT
>NW_021576966.1:0-246 GCF_001605985.2 Dendrobium catenatum
TACCCTTAAGGAGTTCATATGGAGTTTTATTCAGCTTTGATCTAATGTTTACTCTGTTTAAAATATAACAGGCTGTGTTGACTGCTTCTGCCTAAAAGTATCTAAGAAGGGTATACTATGCTAACATTGCCCTAGCAGCTTCTACCAAAGTTCTATTCTTCCTTTTTTCTATGCCATTTTGTTGGGGTATTCTAGGGGCTGAGAAATTATGTTCTATTCCTATCTCTTGACAGAATGACTCAAACC
>NW_021576967.1:0-269 GCF_001605985.2 Dendrobium catenatum
TTTTTGTGCATCTTTTTACATTGGGCTTATTTTGTGCATCTTTTTCACATTTGTGAACCTTTGCGTATTCCTTTTGATTTTTGTACTAGTTGTACAATTTTCAAGAGTAATTGAAACCAATTCTTTCCAAGATCAATAATCTAAAATTTCAAATTTTTCTAAGTGCATAAATATCACTTGAACAAAGAAATACAAAATAAAAAAGCATCTAAATTGCAATAATAATATTAATTTTTATGTAGTCTAAATGAAAAGACATGAAATTAAAA
>NW_021576968.1:0-254 GCF_001605985.2 Dendrobium catenatum
TCATCTTCAAGCACTCACAAAACCTCATTGGAGCTCACAAACTTCACCACATACACACTTCTCGCAACTCGTAAGTCACTTTTGCCATGACTCGTACTTGAAAGAAGGGTGCACGCAATTTATAGATGAGTTTCAAGATTGCTACTACATGCTCTAAGTTTTGTATGGTACAAGATATAAGCTTAATTGACTCTTTATGTTGTGAGATTTGTTACAAAGACATTTGAAAGTCTATGCCTCACAACGACTAGGAA
>NW_021576969.1:0-285 GCF_001605985.2 Dendrobium catenatum
GCTGCCGATGCACTAAGTCGTAGAATGATGGTTGCTCATGAGATGAGAATGGAAGTGGTTGGTTTCGAGCAAATTAAAGAAAACTATTCTGACTGCCCCGATTTTGGAGAAGCCTAATCTAAGCTAGCAACTGGAGATGATCGTATCGTAGGAGATTTTATGTTAGAAGATGGATACTTGTTTAAAGCTCAAAGACTCTGTATTCCCAAGACTTCACTTCGAGAGTTTCTTGTTTGGAAGTTACATGCTGGAGGTTTAGCGGGTCACTTTGGACAAGCCAAGACC
>NW_021576970.1:0-417 GCF_001605985.2 Dendrobium catenatum
AAGCTATCAATAGAACCATTTCCCAACCAATTATCCTACCAGAAGGAAATATCACCATTTCCCAAACCCCATTGAACAAATTGCTCGGCTTCCCAACTAATCTTGCATAATCTTTTCCAAACCAACGAATCAGCCTTCTTGAAATTACAATATAAGGGGTGAACATCCTTACAATATTTAAAATGCATAAATTTAGCCCAAAGACTGTTATTAGTCCTAAAAGCAAACCATAACTTATGAGAGAAAGCATGTACCATATCCAAAATACTCTTACAACCCAAACCACCTTCATTAATTGGCCCACACACTTTATTCCACGAAGCCCAGTAAATACAAGAATGCTCGTTATTGGCTCCCCAGAAAAATTTGTTAATAAGACGTTCCAATCTCAAACAAATAGCAGGAGAAGGATGAAGC
>NW_021576971.1:0-424 GCF_001605985.2 Dendrobium catenatum
AAAAATAATTTGCACAAAGGCGTGAGAAATTATGGTGTCACAGCATTTGAAAATAGAGAATTCAGTGCTGCCAAGCTAACTTTATGACTCTGTAGTACTAACAATGTTGTGGTGATACTGATGTTTCTATAGTAGCACTTACAAATAGAGAACTCAACACCACAATACTAGAATTGGAGCGGCTCGGTGGTATTGAAGTAAGCGCTACAATGTTATTTTGTCAGATGGCACGACGCTGTTGGCTACTTAGAGTTTTATGCCTTTTTAGTTTTTTCATCACAAAAATAATTAAAATAATATATTTTAATCGAAAATAAAACTAATAACATAATATATAAATTATAATTATCAAAATTTTCCCATCTTAAACTCTTGCTTATCCTCAAGCTCATAAAGAAATTAATAATTCTAATTAATCAAATAA
>NW_021576972.1:0-476 GCF_001605985.2 Dendrobium catenatum
CAAAATCATGTTTTCAAGTTAAAAAAGGCATTATATGCATTGAAACAGGCACCCAGGGCTTGGTATGAAAGGTTGAGCACCTTCCTACTTGAAAGATCTTTTGAAAAAAGAAGTGTGTATACAACTCTCATTTTAAAGAAATTTAGAAAGGATATACTCATTATTCAAATTTATATGGATGATATCATTTTTTGATCTTCAAAAAAAAAAATTGTGATGATTTTTCTAAAACAATGAGTAGTGAATTTGAAATGAGTCTAATGGGAGATTTAAATTACTTTCTAGGTTTTAGCATTAAGCAACTTGAGAAAGGTACATTTCTTAATCAAACTAAATATGTTAAGAACATCCACAAAAAATTTGAAATGGATAATGCTAAACCTGTTAGTACACCAATGAGTTCCTTAGTTCAGTTGGATAAGGACCTTTAGATAAAATTTGTTGATCAAAAGAAATATAGAGGGATTATTGGATCT
>NW_021576973.1:0-668 GCF_001605985.2 Dendrobium catenatum
AGCTAAATTAATTTGTCCTTTTAATTTAAGATTAAAAAATTCAGAGAAAAAAAATAATTTTATTTAGGATAAACAATTAATTAAATTGATATTTTAATATAAAAATTTGAGAATGATATTTTTTGAACCTACTTCATAATTTGCAAGTTGAGATAATCCAAAGCACAAAATTAAATCATTTCTAACCTCTTTTATTTTTCAAGAAAATTAAAAAAAAAAATCAGGAAATTTTTATTAAACTTTTAGCAATTTTAATCTATAAATTATTGTATTTCTTTTAAAATTAGTGTAATAAATGTATTACATTCATCTCACAATATACTCAACAACGTTAAGATCCATCATAATTAAAAAATTTGATCAATATATCAATTTATTCTATTGCAATAAATAGTATGTCAGTAGATAAAGATTAATTTCCTCACAAATTTTAATCATGATGAATTACTAAATTTTTTATTTGTTTCAAGATAGAATATAAGCATCAATTTCCAATAATCTTATAAAAATCTTATGAAAATTTTAAAAAGTAAAATATTTTCTGTTTTATACTTATCTTTACCTATATATCAATATTTAAATCAAAATTCAATCTTAAATAGCACAGAAATCTCAGAAATTCGTTCTCTTTGAAACCAAAAAAAAAAAAAACATTCAGAAGAAATATA
>NW_021576974.1:0-313 GCF_001605985.2 Dendrobium catenatum
AGTCAGCTAATCAAATCTCTGAATCTATTTGATCTACACTACAAAAAGAGACATCAAATTATGGTTGTGAATTTATAATTAAGGCTTCATTTGCGACGGCTTTCTTTCTACTTCTTAAAGTAATTTTTTAATTGTAGAAATATGTTTTAAGAAGCAGTAAGAAATCTGTCCCAAACGAAGCCTAATTTTGATTTGAGATCAATTTATTTCCACAAATCAATATCAGAAAATAATAAAAAGTCAAGTTAGGTTGGGCTTGGATCAAGGTAAACTAGTTTATATATATATATATAGACTTTAAAAAAAATGGCAA
>NW_021576975.1:0-295 GCF_001605985.2 Dendrobium catenatum
GTATTTGTTTAAATACATTCTTTTTAGGCCTTCAAGATCTAAAAATCAAGAAAATTCATAAACAAAGGCATGAAGCCTACGAAACCCGATCCTCCTAAATAGAGAAATAGGAGTAGACAGGGTTCAAGATATCGAATAAATATGCGGTTACGGAGTTGACCGGAATATTTATTTTATGCATTCATATTCGGCCTTCAAGGCCTGAAATCAAGAAAATTCATGAACAAAAGACACAAAGCCTATGAAATCTGATCCTCTATCGACAGCCCGACAGAGTTGACAAGGTTCAATCAAT
>NW_021576976.1:0-220 GCF_001605985.2 Dendrobium catenatum
AGAGGGAGAGAGAGAGCAAGAGAGGGAGGGAGGTAGGGAGGGAGACAGAGATGGAGTGAGAGTTAGAGGGGGAGAGAGAGAGAGAGCGAGAGGGAGAGAGAGAGCTAGGGTGGAGAGTGAGAGAGAGAGAGAGAACGAGCAAGAGTGAGCGAGAGAGAGAGAGAGGGAGAGAGAGAGAGAATGAAGGAGGAGGGAGCTTGGGAGGGAGAGAGAGAGAGAG
>NW_021576977.1:0-400 GCF_001605985.2 Dendrobium catenatum
GTGCCTTCATATGTGATACACAACTTATCCCAAATTTCTTTACCAGTTTTGCAAGTAGAGACATGCATGTAATCCTCAAATTTTAAAGCACAGAAAAAATAGTTCAAACATTTTGCATTCAATTGAGCTAAATCTCGTTCATCAAAAGTCCATTTGGTAAAAGCAATTTCAGTTTTAACATCATTAATTTCACGAGAAGGTGGAGAATAACCTTCTTGAATAAGCATCCACATGAGATAATCAGTAGATTGTAAAAACGTTGACATTAGGGTTTTCCAAAAATCAAAAGGTAGGTTATCGAACAAGGGATGTCGGGTAATAGAATACCCTTCCGTAGTGTTACGATTCCCAAGGTTAGCTATAGATCTAATTCAAAAAGTTTTCAAACTCAAATTTTTGA
>NW_021576978.1:0-254 GCF_001605985.2 Dendrobium catenatum
GGAAAACTGTTCTTTGATAAGATTTGCTTTTGTTCTAACGTTAATTATCTCTTTTGGTTCTTTGCATTAACAATGACAGGTTAGCTGCAATAATATAGGAGAAATATTCTATTTATAAAATATAAAGAATTTATATCACATCAAATTTTGTGCATATTAGATGAAATAATAAAAATTATCTGCAAAAATTAATAATTAGATATTCTCTCTTATTTTGATTAGACCATCTAAATACATGAATTATATATACTAAA
>NW_021576979.1:0-247 GCF_001605985.2 Dendrobium catenatum
TAAAATAGTTTTGTATGCAAGCTTAATAGGAATTAATTTTATATTTTATTTATTAGATATGTATGTATATATTTTATTTTATGTTTTAATTCATTTTAAAGTTTTTTTGTTATTTTCATATGATTTTAATTATTAAATTACTAAGAAAAGCCCTCTAAAATTCTCTCTCCACACACATCAAATAATGTTTGATTCGAGCTCGAATGAGCTTATTTGAAAGATCTCGGCGATTCAGATTCACTCGTGC
>NW_021576980.1:0-563 GCF_001605985.2 Dendrobium catenatum
GACAGTCTGAGAGGACCATTCAGGTACTGGAAGACCTATTGAGGCTTTGTGTTTTGGATTTTGGCAGAAGCTGGGAAGATCATATTCTATTGATTGAGTTTGCTTATAACAACAGTTTCCAATCTAGTATCGGTATGGCACCGTACGAGGCTTTGTATGGCAGGAAGTGCCGTACTCCTGTGACTCTGACGGAGGTCGGAGATAGACAAGCTTTGGGTGCCACTTTTGCTGATGAAACTGCTCAGAAGATCAGTTTAATTAAGGAAAGATTGAAAGCGGATCAGGACCGACAACAGAAGTATTACAATCAGAAGCACAGGTTTGTTGAGTTTCAAGTTGGTGACTTTGTGTATGTCAAAGTCAGCCCGATGAAGGGTGTGAGCAGATTTGGTCAGGTGAGCAAGCTAAGTCCGAGGTATGTTGGACCTTTTGAAATCCTGGAAAGGATTGGAAAATCAGCTTACAGACTGTTGCTTTCTGATGCGATGCCCGACGTGCATAATGTGTTTCACGTATCCACCTTGAGGAAGAAGGTATCAGCTGATGAAGTTGAGATTCAGGAG
>NW_021576981.1:0-374 GCF_001605985.2 Dendrobium catenatum
TATGATCAATTTTAAGAAAGTTAAATTTTTCAGAACACAATTTTTCGTGATACGACAAATGCGTATTATCATCGCATATATTTTCAAACTCCTGGAGCTTCGACGTCCGAAAATACTGGGGCAACTGATATATCCTCAAAAAATTATCTTGATCAAGCACGAATCTGGAGGCAAAAATCAAGTCGGAAAATTTAAAAATTAATTTTGGGATCATCTGAACTCTGATTTCATCAAGCTTATAATTGAATTGATCATCTCGGAAATACAAACTCAACGACACCAAATTCGACTCAAGCCTCCAATGTAAGAAGAAGTTCGTAAGAGAAGAATAAGAAGAAAAAAATCTCCTTCTACACAAGAGAGGGGCATTGAAG
>NW_021576982.1:0-417 GCF_001605985.2 Dendrobium catenatum
CCATATTTATTTCGGTAAAAAGGGGGACCACGGGCAATAAATTTAAGAGCAAATCAAAGGGACAGCAGCATTCCGTGGGAGGAAAACCAGCAGGAAAACTGCAACAGGCCAAAGGTACAGGGAATTAAGGTAATTCAAGAGACAAAAGGGAGAGGAAAGGGTAGGGAAATGTTTGGAAAAAGTGGGGGAAGAACAAAAGTCAAATTTAAGAAATAATGAGCTAATTTTCCACTTGACATTAATGAGCTAAAGAAGTCAGGCTGAGTTTGCATACATTAATTCTGTTAATCGTTCTACTGGCAAAACTCCATTTGAAATTATTTATGGGCAACCTATTTCTCATATTCTGGATAGAAATTCTTTATCTCTACCTAAAAAACCTAGTGCTGAAGCTTTTGAAACATTTGATCATATAAA
>NW_021576983.1:0-275 GCF_001605985.2 Dendrobium catenatum
CTGAGTCCGCCCAGAAAGCTTTTTGAAACTTCTTTCTCCACTTTTTTACAGTAGGTTTCTCCTCTACCTTTTCCTTGTTAGGATTGGCTTTGAGTTCAGGGCAATCCGTCTTTATATGTCCAGGTTTCCTGCACTCATAGCAAATAACATCATTTAAAACCTTGATATTTCTATTAAATTTACCTCTATTCCATTGCTGGCATTTCTTCTTCTTTCTCTTTAGAAAGCTTCTGAATTATCTAGTCATCAATACGATGTCTTCTTCATCCTCAGGT
>NW_021576984.1:0-288 GCF_001605985.2 Dendrobium catenatum
CCGGAAGATTCGGAATCTGATTTGTGCTCCTTTAGTGCGATTGTTTTCTCCTTTTTCTTCTCACATGTATCAAGATTTCTTTGATTCACCTCTTGCTCGTAAGCAATGAGTGAGCCAAGTAAGTTAGCAATAGAATAGGTGTTTAAATCTTTGGATTCAGTAATAACAGTAATTTTTGCATCATAAGACGAAGGCAAGCATCTCAAATTTTTTTTAACTTTTTCATAATTTGAAAGCTCTTTTCCTAGTGCGTGCAATGAAGTAACAATCTGAGTAAACCTAGTGTAC
>NW_021576985.1:0-208 GCF_001605985.2 Dendrobium catenatum
CGACCACTGCCACCGGATATTCATCAACTAACCATTATATCGAACTACAGCCCGATCGTCACCATCAGACCTCTGCCCAACCATCATCACTAAGTCTCCACCATAAAACCTCCATTCGGCCACTACCGTCGAGTATTCGCCATCCAATTGTTGATGTCAGGCCATCACCCGACCATCGTCGTTGGACATCAAAAGCCTGATTATGATC
>NW_021576986.1:0-1248 GCF_001605985.2 Dendrobium catenatum
CCACCTCCACCACCTCCATATGATGATCAGGGTCCCTAATTTTTTTAGTCTTTGTTTTCTACTTTCTGTAGTTTGTCTTGTAGTTTGTTTTAGTTTATGTTGTGTTATTTTCTTTTTTTTGTGTCTAGGACCCTCTTTTTGTGATGACAAAAGGGGGAGTAGGTTGTGGGAGGAAAAGTTGGTGTGCTTGTAACTTTGAAATTTTAATGAATTGCTTTTTTTTTCTGAGTTTTTCCTACTTATGTTTGCCATCATCAAAAAGGGGGAGATTGTTGCATATCTATTTTCATGACTTATGTTTTGATTATTGAAAAACACTATTGATTCTCTTGAACTGTCTGTTACTTCTAACTTTTCAGGAATCGAAGATCGGACGAACAATAGAAGCCAGTTCAAGATTGCGTAGGTTTAGGATTGAGCAATTTGTACTTTGTTTTTTCCCTTTCTTGAGTCTTTTTGTAATGTTCAAAGAGACTGATGCTAAGTAACCCTACACACAAACACTTGAGAGACTTAGAATTTTTGTTTTTACTCATACCAGCCATAATGATATTTACATCGTCCTGGACGATCGGGCTTAAAATAGAAAATCTAAACAAGGATTCTTAATTAAGGCAGCCGTCATCAACAGATCGTCCTGGATGATACGTGTATCGGCCTGGACGATAAGCTCAAAACAAAAAGAAGTTGCCGCCATAGACAATTAAGCTATTATGTATTTTTTAATAATCGGTAGAGGTAAGGAGTGAGCATTTGATTGTGGTTCTCTGCCAGCTTCAGGTGGAATAAAAAGGAGATAAGTTCTCTGCCTTGCTGGGGTGGCAAAAAGAGGTTCTTTGTAAAGGCTTCTCCGCCTAGCTGTGGGCTAAAGGAGAGTCACGATTGTAGTGCAATACTCGGAGGGTGCCTCCGGGGAGTGGACGTAGGTCGAGTTGACTGAACCACTATAAATCTCTGTGTTCTTGTTTCTTGCTTCTGCACTTTAATTTCTGCATTTATTTTTCTCGTTATATGATTTTGGTTTATATAATTTTTTGTTCTTTGTGAAAAGAAAATTTTTAAAATACTAATTCACCCCTCTTGGTTAGCTTGGGCCAGTTCTATAGGGCTTAACATCCCTAACGAACTTTAAGGTACAGTCAGCCTAGGTGGGAAAAATTATGGATTTGTGATTGTAGATGATTTCACTAAATTCACTTGGATAAGATTCATAGCACATAAAAATGAGTCTTTTGAGGAATTTAAGAT
>NW_021576987.1:0-940 GCF_001605985.2 Dendrobium catenatum
GATTGGCTCACTCATTGCCTACGAGCAAAATTTGGGTTAAAGACGTTTAGATGCAGGTGAAACTATTGTTCTAAAAGTTGGAGATACAGAAAGAGACATCCTAGTTGGTGACGAAGGCAATGATGTGTCAAGCAAATCACAAAGCTCACCTAAGCATAAGCAAAAGTGGTAAGGATGTCCATATTTCTTTTGACGTTATTTGCTTTCGGTGCAGGAAGCCTTGACATATGAAAAATCAGTGCCCTAATTTAAGAATTCTTCATACGAAAGAAAAGGGCAAGGCGAAGCAAAATTTAAACTGGGGAAATAATGAAAGGCAAAAAATCTCATGGGCAAATTTGGTCTCTGAAGCATCGGACCAGGAGAGATAATGGTTAAGAGCCTTTCGTGTTTTTGTGTTGTGTTTTTGTGTTTTTATTTTTTATTTTTATTTTTTAGTTTTGTTTATTCTTTGATATTTTTTTTCGTGAAAGTTTTTCTCTGATGAACACACACATTCACTTTTTTAAAAATGAAAATTCTACTTCCTATTTTTTTTTTTGAAATCTTTGGTAAGTTGTGTTTGACTTCTCTAAAACAGTCAAAGGAATGAAACTCGTATTTTTGTCTCTTTCTCTCTTTTTAAAGAGTTTATTTTACTTTTGATTCAAAATCTTCATCATATTTTAAAATGAATTTTGAAACTATTTTTTTATCTCCCTACATTTTTTCTATCGTATAGGAATCTTTTGCAAGATTGTTGAATCCACCATAAAAAATTCTTAATCAAGTTGTTCGTGTTGTCAATAATTGGGTTTACTTTGGTTTTGAAAATATAAGAAAGAAAACATATTTTTTTGAAAATAATTAAAAAAAAAGTTGCCAATGATGTCAAACCAAAAGATACGCAATGATGACAAATTAAAAAAAAAATACACAAAGTGTATTAAAATCAAAATAT
>NW_021576988.1:0-530 GCF_001605985.2 Dendrobium catenatum
CAGGCGACATTATTTATCATCATCAAAATCTCAAACTCGGGGTCATGGATCGCAACAAAATAAAAATAAAATTCCACTGCAGGAAAAACTCGTATTTTTTGAGGCCAAAATCTTATAAAAAATGATCTTTCTAGTGGAAATTTGGCAGAAAATGGGTCAACAGTAAAATACGTATCGAAAATATGTTTCCGGTAGAAATATGTTAGCCAAAAATATTTTCAATGGATATACGTATATACCGATGGGTTTTTTCCTGAAATATAATCCAAAAAATGGCATTTCTAGGTCATTATTTCTAGCGAGTTTTCACCAGCACTTCCGATGGAATATAGCTGCCAAAATTACTAGTGATCAAGTCGTATATTATTTTCACTAAGCTTACCGACAGACCTTACCGACAGCGTAACCGGCATTTTTGGTCGAACTATTTTGCCGGAAATAATGGTTTTTCCTGCTAAAACCAGAGATCGTGTATAACATTATTTTAAAACTTTAATTATACTATAATATTAATTTTTAGAGTCTAAATT
>NW_021576989.1:0-205 GCF_001605985.2 Dendrobium catenatum
AAAAGGACCTCTTCATGACAGCATGACTTCATACAAATTGTCATTTACATAAAACCCCTCATCTTTTCCTTTTTTTAATTGAAAAAAATACACAAATAACTAAAGTTTTTTATGTAAAGAAAATGGGTTTGTTTGTAAATATGAAAAGGCAAAAGGGGCGGAACGCAAAATTTGCACAGTAAAAT
This sequence comes from Dendrobium catenatum, assembly GCF_001605985.2. NCBI lineage: Eukaryota > Viridiplantae > Streptophyta > Magnoliopsida > Asparagales > Orchidaceae > Dendrobium > Dendrobium catenatum. Next base: position 186 of record NW_021576989.1, read on the forward strand.
CCCTGCACCTTCGGTCCTTC
>NW_021576990.1:0-239 GCF_001605985.2 Dendrobium catenatum
TTTTTGTTAGTGCAATTCCTTGAGTGGAGGACTTCGGGGAGTAGACGAAGATCAAGCTTGACCAAACCACTATAAAATTATGGTGTTCTATTTTTAATTTTTACTTTATGCATTTTACTTTTATGCAATTTCTTTTCCTCATAATTTCTTGGTTGAAAATATGTGGTTGATGTTAGATTGATTTGATTCAATTATTCTCACCATTGTTATAATTAATGTTAAGTTTATTAGCTTCTTCA
>NW_021576991.1:0-249 GCF_001605985.2 Dendrobium catenatum
TCTAGAAAATATCCATTCAAGCTTAAAAAAATCACAACAAAAAATAATGAATATCACCTGACTGGAATTTGTAAAAGGCTAAATACTGTTTTAGTATTAAAAAATCAAATGAGTTGGCAGATAATACAAAAAAAAAAACTAAAAAGAAGAAAATCATTTATAAATCAGAAATAGATATGGAAACCAATAATTCAGAAAATTTGAAAAAAAAATTGTATAGAAAGAAGATAAATAGGCCTTAAAAGGTGC
>NW_021576992.1:0-1610 GCF_001605985.2 Dendrobium catenatum
TTCACTTCCCTAATTCTCTTACTCTTTTAACTTATTTTATTTCCCTTATAAATCTTTATACTTGTTGCATCCTGGAATATTCGCCGCGGTAAAGAAATATAAAATTTAATGTCTTAGCTTTGTACGAAGATCCAGCACATAAGTAGATAAAAGAGAGGGTGTAGTGTTCATAAGAGATACCAAAGTTTTTACGTGGAAACCCATGAAAAGGGGGAAAATTCATGGAGTCTGGCCCAGTTTGAATGAATCCAGTATTATTTGTAGTCGATTACAAATGAGGACCTTCCTTGGGGGGAAGACCTTGGGTTGATGTAGCAAATGTATATCATATTACTTGGTAGGGATTGGAAGGATTAACATTAAAATGTTCGTTTAGTCGGTAAAACCAAAGTCGCTGGACGATGGAGGTTCGAGACCGTAGTATGGGGACGGTGGTAAGAAGGATCATTGTCTAGTGAGGGAGGTCGAAAGGATCATAGTCAGTGGGACATAGTGGTCAGAAAGACCATTGTTTGGCGATGGAGGTCAGAAGGACCATAGTAGGAGACGGAGGTCGGAAGGACCGTATTTGATAGAAGATAGGGGTCAGAAAGACCATACTCTGGCGATGGAGGTTAGAAGAATTATAGTAAGTGACGGAGGTCAGAAGGACCATAGTCAGCAGGAGATAGTGGTCAGAAAGACTGTTGTCTAACGATGGAGGTTGAAAGGATCGTAGTAGGTGACGAAGGCCAGAAAGACCATAATCAGTAGAAGATAGGGGTCAGAAAGACCATTCTCTGTTGATGGAGGTTGGAAGGACCGTAGTAGATGACGGAGTCAAAAGGATAATATTCAGTAGGAGATAGGGGTCAGAAAAACTGTTTTGTGACGATGGAGGTCGGAAGGGCTGTAGTAGGTGACGAAGGTCGAAAGGGCTATAGTCGGGAATAGATAAGGTCAAAAAGATAGTTATCTGGAGATGTAGGTCGAAAGAATCATAGTAGGCAATGAGGCCAGAAGGATCATAGTCGAGAGGAGATAAGGGTCAGAAAAATATTTATATGGCAATGGAGGTCGGAAGGATCATAATAGAAGATGGAGGTCAAAAGGATCATTGTCGTCAGGAGATAGGGTTCAGAAAGACTGTTATCTAGTGATGGAGTTGAGAAGGGCCATAGTAGGAGGGACGTTAGATGGACCATAATCGGTAGGAGATAGGGGTCGGAAAAACTATAGTTGTAAGGCGGTGGTCCGGCAAAAGTCCAAGCATTACTCGGTGGTCTTGCGGAACTCTGAATTTTATCAGTGGTCAGACAAAAATTCTGGCATCAGTTGGTGGTCTAAAGGTGGTTTGATAGAACTTTGGCATCAGACGGTGGTCCGACGGATATTCAACATCGGGCGGTGGTCCAACGAAACTCCAGTGTCAGGCGAAAGCTATCCGGCATTAGGCGGTGGTCCTAACAAAAATCTAACACTGGGTAGTGGTCCGGTAGAACTCCTTCATCAGGCGGTGGTCTGGCAGAACTCCGGCGTTGGGCGGTGGTCCAATAGAACTCCGGCGTCGGGTGGTGGTCCAACAAAACTCATTTGTGAGGTGGTAGTCCTGACAGAAGTCTGATGTCGGA
>NW_021576993.1:0-315 GCF_001605985.2 Dendrobium catenatum
TAAGTTGGTTGAATGATCTTGCGTTGTTATAAAGCCTCCATAGAAGTGGTTTCTTATTCTCTAAGATTTTGACATTAGCAAGTATCTCTTATGATTGGTAAGTTTTATTGTTTAGACATTACACTCTAACGATTGAAAGAATAATTGTTCTCTTGTGTAGTTTGATTGGGTGAACTCAATCAAGTAGGCGTTTGAAACATGTTTCTCTTGCTAGCATGTTCTACGGAATCTTGCAAACTTTACTTATATAGTACTTATGATGATGCCTTAGAGAAGTTGTAGTTGTCTTCCTGCAAATATATATATATATATATA
>NW_021576994.1:0-239 GCF_001605985.2 Dendrobium catenatum
CCACCAACATCAGAAGCTCTGTTCTGTCGATTCTGATCCCTCTTCCTACTGTACTCTTCGCTGCCCCAAGCTGCATTTAACTCAGCCCATATTACCTCTCCAATCCACAGTGGTCGTTTCCCAGACTTTCTAATATCAGTGAACATGTCGCGCATCCGAGTAGACCCACGCTTCTCAAAATTCTTTCTAATCTTGTCATTGTTGTGGGTCTCCAAAAGGATTCTGCTCGTGTGGTTCGA
>NW_021576995.1:0-366 GCF_001605985.2 Dendrobium catenatum
AGTTCATATAAGACTGCCATATGTGCCAATATGATCTTCGATTCAAACAAGTGCCTGTTGATTAAGATGGCAATACTGGAGATCGGCAACGAAGGACCCATTCCTACAAACAAATGCAACCCAACAAATCCCACCTGAGATTGGTGGAAGGGTGGATATGACATAGAAACAATGGGTGTTTTACAAACACTTCCGGGATATCGTAGTAGATACAGCGGTCCCCTGCAAATGAACTTGTGGATAACAACAGTGGATGTATCGTAGGTGCAACGAACCACTGTGGGCACGAGTATATACATCAAACCCACCTGAGATTGGTGACAGGTGGGTGATGCAAAGACAATGGTTCTCCTACGAATATTTCCA
>NW_021576996.1:0-959 GCF_001605985.2 Dendrobium catenatum
CTAGATCTGGGTTTCTAAATCTCCTACTAGCGCAAGCCCTCGTAGTTAATTACATCGTAGGAAAATGAAAGTTTCCTACGAAAACTCTCGATGAAAATAGCGGTAGAAATTTCATTTAAGATTTTCAACGATTGATGTCAAAGGAGATTAAGGTTTGGAATTTTTAATCGGGATTGGATCAAGGTTGAACACTTATTTCTGAAGTCAAAGGAAGAAAGGTAGGAGGCACTTGAGATTCTGAAACAATTCAGAAATGCCTCAGCCTATCCTAAGTGTTGGGATCGAATTAGATTGAAAAGGATTTAATGTTTAAGTGATCAATTTTATTAGAAATTTGGGATTCAATTCCCGGAGGTTGAGGTCTTATAGCCCGATCTTGCCTCAAAACCTAAGTCTAAATTGGGTACTAAAAAATGACCCAAACCTAGCTAGTGCAATGCGAATCTGGTCTTACCCCAGCCTGGATTGGGGAGCCATCTAAACCACCTAGGCGCTTTAAAAACATGTATCAAGTCATTTAATGTTAGAATGGGTAGGGATGTTATTTAAGATATATTTTTGAGAATGGGGTCGACATCTAGAACGGATCTTAATTGGCCCCTTTGACTTATGTTGAGTTTGATGCTTAAGAAAATGCAATTAAGGGTTTAAAGGTTTTTAAATTAGTTGCTAATATGAAACATGCTAATCGACTCGATTAAAAGATTGAATTTGAATAAATGCTATGAAATGAGGACTCCCGTCGATCCCGGGCTTACTTCTTAAAACGTTAGAGTTTCTATGTGAGCTTAAAGGTTTTAATTTTATTTAAGTAGAAAAATTTTATTAAGTCCTTAAGAGCCTACAACTAAGAGCCTACAACCGGGTTCTAGACTAAATCAAAATAGGACATGCAAGAGCGCCAAAAAACTACAAAAAGAAGGCAATCCTATATCACAATCAACACATCAATCAATAAA
>NW_021576997.1:0-1320 GCF_001605985.2 Dendrobium catenatum
GAAAACTTGACCTAAAGGTGGCTTCTTCATCATTCCTTTTGATATGATCAAAAGCTCCAAACTCCAGCAGTCCCCAACCTTCTAAGAGCTCCTCCTACACACTCCAGCACATTTCAAGTTCTTCCCAAGCTTTTCCCAACCATTTCCAAGCCTCAAATCACTATTTTAGTGAGGAGAGAGCATTCTAGAGAAAAAAAGTGGACTTTCCAATATAACTTTTGATCCAGCAAGATCTGGCTTTTGGAGTCTTCAGCAAAGTTATAGAGGATTGCTGCAGCTTTCCAACAAGCCAAACGTCACAAACATCCGACGGTTGGATTGTAAGTTATACTCATTTTAAGTTTAAATTTAAATTTAAAACTGTAACGATTTTACATTGAATGGAGCCTCCAAACTCCAGGAATTGCAAGATCATATTTCCCTCTAGCTACAGTTCATATTTCGTGCAATTTCGTCGAATATTTTGAAAGATATGAGCATTTAAAGATTTCTATTCAAAATGAACTAGAGAAGACCTGGACCGTCCGATCGACGATCAGACGGCTCAGATCTAGGTATACCGCGTGGCTTCCTCCAGGTTTGAACGTGGGTCATCCCACGATATGGGAGGGTGACGTGGCGTCACGCCACGCCGCCACGTCACCATAAGCTGATTTGACCCAAATTTGAATAAAAAATGTTTTAAATGCTTCAAATCTTCCAAAATTCACAAAAAATCGAGTTCTCCACCAAATGAGGCGTTCTTGGCCTCATTGGAAAGATAATCTAATGTAGTATTTATTAAAATTAAAATTATATTTATTTGATTTCTGTATTGTGAGATATTTGAGTTTATGTTAATTTCATTTATTGCTATTTTCTCATAATCCAGTGATCAAATGAAGCCCAAATTTTGGTGGATGATTATTGAGTATCGTAGGCATGTTTAAAAATTTTTCTAGGTTCATATGCTCAATAGATTTCTGTGATATAAATTTTTAAGGTAAATGGTCTATTTTGGACCCTAAACTTTGAAAATTTATAACTCCTTAGGGTTTTAGTATTTTGCTGTGATCTTTCTGTGGTATGATTGAATGTATGTCAGGGTTAGACACACCAAGTTTCATGCCTATTTAAATAGTAGAGACATCTAGTAAAAATAATTAAGAAAATGTCTAGAAAACTTAGAAAATTCATAGGGGATTCTAAACACACCTAATAGGGGTGAAACTTGAACATAGTAAACTTAGTGACATTAGATACCTTAGGTTTAAATTTTACTCAATTTGGAGCTCATTAGGTTTGAAAATTGAGCATGTCAAATTTCAGCCCCTTTAAGGA
>NW_021576998.1:0-239 GCF_001605985.2 Dendrobium catenatum
TTTTCCTCAACCAAATGGTCAGAATATTTGATTAATTTCTGGATTAGCTTTTCTCTCGACTGATATGGTTGTAAGATTAATTCTTTAGGAATAGAAATGGAGAAGTAAAACAGTCCACACATTGGGCATGAGGTGATCTTACAGTTTGTACAGTGCATCCTCATGTTTATATTGGAGCTGATTGAGCAATACGTACATTTAAAGAAGGGCCCCTGAATTGGTTTGTTGAATTCCCAGGT
>NW_021576999.1:0-212 GCF_001605985.2 Dendrobium catenatum
TTACGTTTGATGAAAATGGCTTTGTATTTAAGGACCGAACGACAAACCAAGTTATACTTGAAGGACCGTGCAGCAAAGGAATCTACAAGATCTCCTCCGCTTGGTCAAGCTCTCCGTCCACAGCTTTGAGTGCATCCAATGCATCTACGGCGAATTGGCATCTTAGGCTCGGACATCCTCATCACCAAGTCCTGCAGCACATTTCCAATTAC
>NW_021577000.1:0-407 GCF_001605985.2 Dendrobium catenatum
GATTGTAATTGAGTGAATAAAAATATACACACACATATAAGGAGATCACAAAATATTTATACTGATCCTACTGGACGATATCCGTTCGTACAGGATGATCAGATAGTTATCTCCTATTGAGCATATGGAACGAATAGGAACTTGCTTAAAAATTTTTCTAAGTCCTATTCGTCCAGGATGAATTTTACATTCGTCCAGGATGATTGGTTCTCTGTAAAATTTTTGTCCAGACGAAATTAAAATAACGTCAATGGCGATTGGTCCTCTGGAAAATTTTCGTCCAGAAGAAATTAATAATCGTCCAAGGCGATCTGGTCTTTGGAAAATTTTCGTCCAGACGAAATTAAATTATCATCCATGGCGATCGGTACTCTGGAAAATTTTCATCCAGACGAATTAAATTATCG
>NW_021577001.1:0-329 GCF_001605985.2 Dendrobium catenatum
TGACATTACTTCTTCTTCTTTTTTTTTTTTGAGCTAATCGTACAATACAAATTTGTTCGTATAGTATAAACAATTCAAAATGAATCATGTTGGACGACCAAAATTTCATCCATAAAACCCTCAGGTGAATCATACACTACAAAATTATTTGTATAGCATAAACTGTTTAAATCGGGTTTCATTGGACGACCCAAACGTCATTTTGTGACCCCTTATGCAATCATATTGTACTATCTATGATCGTATAGTATAATCAACTCAAAATTAGAACTTATTCCAATCATTGAACTCCACAATCAAACACTTTTAATTTTTTTTTTTTTTTTTTT
>NW_021577002.1:0-262 GCF_001605985.2 Dendrobium catenatum
GGAAACTGTTAGACCGGTCGAGCCGGTCTGACGGGACCGGCTTACACAATTTGAGAGGAACTCTTCCGCCTCTGGGAAGAGCCGCACGATCCGCAAGCTCCAAGGGAGTCGAATATGAAGGATTTTTGGGGAAATTAAGAGGGAAATTTGAATGTAGGGACTATTTAGCGATTTCCTTTTCATTTGTATGCATTAAATAGTTTGTTTTCCTCGGGTTAGGGCATCTTGAATTTGGCTGAAATTTGAGATCTCTTAGATTTAA
>NW_021577003.1:0-278 GCF_001605985.2 Dendrobium catenatum
GGCAAGGGTTAGTAATCAGAATCTGATACATCACCCCGGACTTTCAAAATGCAGAGACTTGCACAGAACACAAAACAAAAGCAAATAACATTAACAAGCAATTCAAATAATCACAAATTTAAAATACTACAAAATACCAAATGAATTTATTGAATGATTATTTTTAGGAAATTTAAAATTATGAATCGTTAAACGATCGTTTTAAAAGACTCAAAATCTTAAGTACGGGTTGAAATAATCGCTACTATAAAACTGAGACGACTAGCCAAATATGGAAA
>NW_021577004.1:0-216 GCF_001605985.2 Dendrobium catenatum
ATATATATACTTATTTCATGATTAGTATAATACAATTTTGTCATATACTGTACTAATTTTAAAATAGATTTACCAATTTTTAAACCAATTCTTATAAATATATGTAATGACATTTTTGTATCATATATATTTTCCCTCTTCATATGTAGTAAGTAAAGGCCCATTTGGTATAAACAAGCCCATGTTTGGCTCCAGTCTTAGGCTTTCTACACTATT
>NW_021577005.1:0-221 GCF_001605985.2 Dendrobium catenatum
CATGAATCCTTGAAAACATCACATATTTAACTAGATATAGAGTTTGAAAAACTAACTGCATTTGCATTAGAAGTAGATCATAGAGAGCACTTGCTATTGATAGAATTTGATGGATTGACAGCTCAAAATAAAACTTATAGTGAAAAGATAAAAGAACTAGAAAATGAAATTGCATCACTCACACTAGGCCATCCTAGAAAACCCCCAACACAACATGCATC
>NW_021577006.1:0-626 GCF_001605985.2 Dendrobium catenatum
AGACGAATCGAGCGGCTCGATGAGAAAAATCCAACGAGCCTAAGATCGTCAAATTATAATATCATTAAGACCTTCAAATGTCTGATGAATGATCCACGATTAAGGGATTCAATATAGATCGCCCATCTAAACCACTCTCCATTTTCCCTTGATCCTCCTCCTATTTACGGGTCATACCATCCTCAAAATACTGTAATAGCCCCTCATTTCTCTTAAGAGGGGACCCAAGTAAGAAGAAGAAGAAGAAAGATAAGAGAAGAGAAGAAGGGAAGGAGGGAAGAAACTCATCCTCGACCACCGCCGGGGTTTCGTCTGACATTCAAGTGACGTCGGAGTTCTGCCCAACTTTCAAGTGACGCTAGAGTTCCACCTGACTTTCAAGGGGACTGGAGTTTCGCCCGACTTTCAAGTGACGCTGGAGTTCCACCCGACTTTCAAATGACATCAGAATTCTGCCCCACTTCCAATTAACGCCGAAGTTCTATCCGACTTCCAAGTGACGTTGAAGTTCCGTCCGACTTCCAATAGTTGATTATTATAATTTGATCGTCCTAAATTTTAAGGACGAGTCAGCCTCTTGTAACTCAAGTAAACACTAGTGAAATTCTTTCAACTAGGTGTGGCCC
>NW_021577007.1:0-795 GCF_001605985.2 Dendrobium catenatum
TTCGTGTTGTTAATAATTTGGGTTTGCTTTAGTTTTAAAAATATAAGAAAGAAAGCATATTTTTTTAAAAAATAAAATAAAAAAAGTGGCCAATGATGCCAAAACAAATGATGCGCAATGACGCCAAATAAAAAAAATACACAAAGTGCATTAAAAATTAAAAGATGCTCCAAGAGCCATTCAAGTGATAAAGGGCATAAAATGAGCCCACAAAAAAAAATGCTTATTTTTTCTTATACTATTAAAAGCCTAAGAAAATCCTTAATATGCTGGAAACTTGTGCTTGAAAATCTTGGTTCCTGATTCATCAATTCGTGCATTGATCTTCTATTAGAAATATTTTATGAAAGGAGTTTTGAAAAATTAATGTTTTTTTTCCAGTTTATTCTTTGATTTGGATATTAGATTAAAAAGTTTTTGAGCCTTTAAAAGAACTTGAGTTTGGATTATCAAATTATGAATTTCTAACCTTTTCTAGGCTATGCGTTGTCAAATCCAATTCTACTAAGTTTTTGATTAAAATCAAGAGGTAACTTTCTCATTTTAAGAATATTTGTTTTTTTTCACTAGATCAGGGAACGTTTTTATCTCTTGCTCGTTTTGTTTTTTGTTTGTGCCTCCTCTCTTTTTGATAATGTCAAAAGGGGAGAACGTAATGTTGAATTTGTATACATTTTTTTTCTTTTCAAAAAAAAAAATAAAATAAAATATTTTTTATCCCCCCTATTTTTTTTAAAAAGGCTTATTCTAGTGAGGGGGAGATTAGGAGATATTATTTTTTTTTTGAAAATTCAA
>NW_021577008.1:0-301 GCF_001605985.2 Dendrobium catenatum
GGAGAGGGGAGGTATACAGTACTCAGGGACCAGCAGATAAGGGCAAGAGGCCTTAGGCAGTTCAGTACCTTCATAGCAGTCACACTCAGCTAGTCAGCCAGCAGCATAGCCCAGGACCTCCCGTAGGACTCTAGAGAGTTAGCAGTCCTTACAGGAGAAGCTTAGTAAGGAATACCCCTTTAAAAGGGAGAGTATGAAGAAAATTTTTAAATTCCTTACTAGGAAGAACATACTTACCTTTCCCAGTAGTAGTAGAGTGGAGGAGGAGGGTCAGGCTGAGCACCCACTCTATTACCCTTAC
>NW_021577009.1:0-314 GCF_001605985.2 Dendrobium catenatum
CAACCACTTTCTTTGTGGTATTATCTCCAAGTGTAAACTTGCCTCCATTCCAAGCTTCTAGCGATATGAATTGTGCAGTATCTCCAGTCATATGCTTTGAACATCCGCTATCTAGGTACCATATGCTCCCACGAGGTCTTGTGTGAGAGAAATCCTGCAAAAATATCAAATGTTAGACCTGGGTTCACCTTTTAGCAATTTATAATCAGATGTATGTATGATATGTCTAGGTTTATACATCTTAGGTCTCCACACCAAATTAGATTTCATCATCATGGTACAGGTGTGAGCTATATGTCCAAAAAATCCACAAT
>NW_021577010.1:0-216 GCF_001605985.2 Dendrobium catenatum
TTAAAAAAAGTACGCCCCAGCAAGCCTGCATCCCGCGGACACACACTAACCCACTACATCCCGCGGATGCATAAGCATGCTTCCGCTCCCTGCATCCCACGGATGCACACCCCAGCCCGCTGCATCTTGCTCCAGCCCACGCCAACGGGCCTTATTACTGCACCCTCTCCCTTCCATAACAGATGTGAGAGCTCGTTTCTTTGATTTTCTTCTAGG
>NW_021577011.1:0-418 GCF_001605985.2 Dendrobium catenatum
GTCTAGTGAGAACATCCATGACTAAAGCAAAAAGATACGGGCTTAAGACTGATCCTTGATGTAACCCAACAGAAATAGGGAAATACTTGGTCAAACCACCTTGTTGACCTCTAAAAAGAAATCAATAATCAAGTCAAGTATGTCTGACGGGATCGACGATTGACCAATGTGATGCTACATGAGGGGGATTGATGTATCTCGAAGTTGCACAAAATCACCCAAAACAATGTTCTCTAGCAAAAGCAATATCACTGACACACTCCGAGCACTGAGATTATCAAAGAGGCGCCTTTCACGCACTGCTTGCTCAAACGATGAACTATGAGTGCATAGGTGCGAGAACATCTCCAATGCACTTAGAATGTTGAAATTACCCAAGGAGGACCCCTCACAATCAATTCAAATAAACTCAAATGAA
>NW_021577012.1:0-321 GCF_001605985.2 Dendrobium catenatum
GGTATTGAAGTGTTTGATGTAGTATTTCTCTGTGCAAGTCTTCTTTGCGTAATCTGGTATGGTCTGGATCAGCATGCTTGGATCTGGGCTGCTCAAGATCCTCGAAAATTTGTTTGAGCTCTTCAGCTGTTGGATCAGCAGATCTCTGTTGGAAGTACTCTTGAGTAAACGCCTTGTAGATGTGTGCGTGATCTTCAGGGCCTTTTCCTGTCCTTCGTGTCTGAGGATTCTTTGGACTAGTGAGAGTTGGCTCCTTTCCCTTTCGATTTGGTCCTTTGTTTCGCTGAGCTGGTTCCATCCTGTGAGTAATAAGTGTGAAGA
>NW_021577013.1:0-230 GCF_001605985.2 Dendrobium catenatum
TCATCTGTTCACACTCTCCAAGTGTCGGCAGAGAACCAGATCTCCTTGATAGAACTTTGAAATATAAAAAATTTTTACATCTCTCTTGTAATGATTTTCTATATTCGAATGTCTAAATTGAATCATGACTTTGATAAATTCTTCTTACTTACAATGTTATATCACTTCTTAAATTTTATGAACCAGATCTCCTTGATTTGGGTATTTTAAATTTTCAAAGCCTGGAGGTT
>NW_021577014.1:0-219 GCF_001605985.2 Dendrobium catenatum
GAGTCTATAAAAGTCATTCTCCGTTTGTGGTAAGGAAGAAGGGCTTCTCTACCTAGCCATATGCTGAATGAGAGTCGATGTTAGCATAATCCCCAAAGAGAAGGACCTTTGGGAAGTGAATGTAGGTCAATTTGACAGCCCAATCGAATTGCCCATATTGATCCCCTTAATCATAAAACATTCATTAAACATTTAAGTGCCTTAATCGTGTCAAAATTA
>NW_021577015.1:0-238 GCF_001605985.2 Dendrobium catenatum
CTTAATTAAGAATCCTCATTTAGACTTTCTGTTTTAACCCTGATCGTCCAGGACGATGTAAAAATCGTCCTGGCCGATATGAGTAAAAATAGAAATTCTAAGTCTCTCAAGTGTGTGTGTGTAGGGTTACTTAGCATCAGTCTCTCTGACCATTATAAGTAGACTCAAAAAGTGAAAAACAAAAGTACAGACTGACTCAATCCTAAACCTACGCAATCCTGAACTGGCTTTGTCTTGT
>NW_021577016.1:0-325 GCF_001605985.2 Dendrobium catenatum
CAAGTGCCACTCCACCTGTATCTTTCTTCTCCAAGTGCAGCAACTTTAGAGTGTCGTCATTTTGTTTGCAAGAGTCTTTGTATTGTTGTAAGTTTTCTTTTGTTTAGTTTAAATTGAAATGTAAGAGTTTGTTCGTCCCTCTTCCTCATCTTTAGTTAATTTCGCCCGTAGAAGTCCGTCGTGTCTTTTGTGATCAAGAGATATAGGCTCCCTGTATCTTTTGCCCGCATCACTCGTGAAAGCCCAGGCCGGTCCAGTTTGGACCGGAAGGATTGGTCTAACATATTGATTTTAAAAATTAAATCAATTGTTTAGTCAAAATACA
>NW_021577017.1:0-261 GCF_001605985.2 Dendrobium catenatum
AGCGGGTACTTATGGATATCCTTATTTCATCGTACACATCGCAATGGGTTCCCATTCCACCACACTAAGAAAAGCGTGTATAGGCGATTTTCCGGTGCGCCACTAACTCTGAAGAAAGGATTTTAGGTGATCACCCGATTCATCGAGAGCACCGTGATGAACTTCCTCCCACCACGTTAAAAAAAGCGTGAATATGTGGTCGTTTTGTCACGTTGCAAGCGTCGAAAGCGGGTTCTCAGAGTTTTAAGATTTAGAAGGGTT
>NW_021577018.1:0-1474 GCF_001605985.2 Dendrobium catenatum
CATTGATTGCCAGCCACAATCATTTTTTACTTTATGTTGCATTCATTTTACTTTAAGTCAAAAAATAACAATCTTATGTATTGCTTTTATGTTCATCTAAACTCCTTTTACATTACTATAAATTAATTATATATTTATTTTACATTGCATTCTTGTTATTGTCACTACATGAAAATAGCCGATTCTCGGCGGTTACCAGACCGCCGGTAGTATTGCCGTTGATAAGTGATCTTATTACCGGCGGTCTTGACCGCCGGTAATTGCCCTAAAATTAACAGGCCCGAGCCTCGCATTTCATTTCTATTCTTTCCTTCTCTCTCGCTTCGGACGACCTCTGCCGTCTCCTCCGCCCGCGTTTCGCTCGATCAACCTCGTTGTCTTGCCGCCGACGACCTCTCTCCAAACGGCGACGAACTAGCTCCGACCGCCGAGCCCACACCTGCCGCATCTCGCTCGATCGAGCACTCCTGTCTTGCCGCCGTCGATCTCACACCGGCTGCCCTAGTTTTTGTGTGAGTTGAAGAAAAACCGTGATTTGAAGGTAATCTTTAATGTTTTTCTGTGATTTTTTGTTCTCAATAGACATTTGCAAGAGTTTGTAATTTATTGTATGATTTAGGTTATAATCTAGACATATGCAAGAGGTAATGTTGTAATCGTTTGAAAGAGGGAGAGATATATAGAGAGAGCGCGAGAGCTTGAAAGAGGGAGAGAGATATAGAGAGAGAAAGAGAGCAAGCAAGTGTTGTAGAGATGAAGATGCTAGAAAGAGGGATAGAGATATAGAGGGAAAAGAGAGAGAGAGAGAGAGAGAGAGAGAGAGAGAGAGAGAGAGAGATAGCGAAAAGAGAGAGATAGTGAAAAGAGAGAGAGAGGGAGGGAGATAGAGAGCGAAAAGAGAGAGAGAGAGAGAGAGAGAGAGAGAGAGAGAGAAGAGAGAGAGAGAGAGAGAGAGAGAGAGAGAGAGAGAGAGAGAGCGAAAAGAAAGAGAGGGAGAGAGGGAGAGAGGGAGGGAGAGAGAGTGAGAGAAAGAGAGATAGATAGAGAGAGAGAGAGAGCTAGATAGAGGGATAGAGATATAGAGAGAGAAAGAGAGCAAGCGTTGTAGAGATGAGGATGCTTAGGTGGATATAGTAACTGTTTTATTAATTGCTTCTTTTATTTGTACTTTTTGTATATTACAATGCTTTACTAATTGTTTCTTTTAATGCAGATGGCTTCAGGCGATGATCCTCCTCAGAAATCATTTACCTCAAAGTTCTAACTGAATAATTAAGTTTACTGTTACTCCCAGCAGAGCCACACAGCCTGATGAAGGTAAGGGACCTTCAGTTCCACCTGCTGTTGTACCTACACCACCACTCAGGGGACAACAGCAGTCCCCGAGTGAGCCACCAGGCGGTGAGGGACCTTCAGTTCCAGCCTGATGAAGAATGATTTTTTTGCAGGTGCTACAGGTTTCCGGCCGCCACCC
>NW_021577019.1:0-270 GCF_001605985.2 Dendrobium catenatum
ATGATTTGGACTGCTATATTTATGGGGTGAAATATGAAATATTTATTGATCCTCAAAGTTCATAATATATTTTAAACATAAGGAGTTAAATTTAAAACAAAGAAAACTTTTTGAATTAATTAATGATTATGATTTGTTTATATTATTTACTACATGACATATTTTAGATATTTTGATGATAATAAACATATGCTTGGATGTTCTAATTTGGGTGCTAAGTATTTCAGGTGTAATGATGTGCATAGTAATTACTTATGGGATTTACATTAG
>NW_021577020.1:0-356 GCF_001605985.2 Dendrobium catenatum
TAAATGGGGGAGACGCCGGGAGGCTGCCGAAATTTCTGGTGACTATGCCACTATACTCGGACATGATTTGGACTCAAAAGAACAAAGAACATTGACTCAAATAAGAATGAACAGTAGACTTGAAGGCTCATACTTGAACAAACAACTCTCTTGTAACATGCCTATAAAAATGAAAGGATAAATAAATGACAATCATCTACATTCAAATACAAAAAAAAGGATGTTATGAAAGGCATGACTTGATTTCAAAGTCACTACATGAGGATCCTAAAAGCATGATGTAGCTTGTAATATTGGGCATAATTCACTCATAAGTGATAATCAATTGGTCAAAAATGAGGCATGTCATGAAAATA
>NW_021577021.1:0-281 GCF_001605985.2 Dendrobium catenatum
TTCCAAATTACAGTCTGAGATTTATAGTGGTTCGGTCAAAACCAGAAATACATCTACTCCCCGGAGCACCCTCCGAGTATTGCACTAATACCACTAGTGCCTCTCCTTTTGCACCCACAACAAGGTGGAGAAGCATTTACAAAAAATCTTTCCACCACTACTCGTTGCGACAGAGAACCGTCATCCATTTACACTATCCCAAGTGTTGGCAGAGAACCGTCGTCATTTTACACTATCACCAGTGTTGGTAGAGAACCGTCCATCCTTTCACACTCTCTTAG
>NW_021577022.1:0-830 GCF_001605985.2 Dendrobium catenatum
AATTTTGGGAATGTTTTGTTACGAAGAGTTTTGTGAAGTCTCTTCGTTGGAGATTTCTTACGATTTCACCCCACGCCAAACATAGAAGCACTTGATTGTCTTTTGTGTCAAGAGAGGATTTTTCGTAGATAATTTATGCTGAGTTTTTTTCTGTAGTATTCAATTTAGAAGTTTTCACATGTTATTTTCGGACTTCTAGTTTTGTGATTGGCTTTGCGTAGTAGTGTCCTTTAGTGTCTTTTTGGAATGAATGATTCTTTCTCAATTTGAGTTGTCTTTCTCTAGTGTGATTCTTTCTCAATTTGAGTTGTCTTTCTCTAGTGTGGTTCTTTCTCATCTGAGTTGTCTTTCTCTAGTGTTTGCTTTTGAAGGTTGGGTTTGAAAGAATGTGAGTTGGAAGTCTACTTTGATTTTAGTTTTGGGAGCTTGTTTTTTTTCCCTTGGTTACTTTGAGTTTTGTCTAGGAAATGGTTTGGTTATTTGAGTCGAGTTTTCTCAAGTGCTTCGTTCGGAACGTGGGGACAGTAAAATGACATTTAAACACATTCCCTCCTATTCATACCATATTGAATAGGAGTGAAGGGTGTCTTAAAGACATGCTCGACTTCGAAGAAGCATGTTCAATAACAAAATGCCAACATTCCATTTATTATTTTAGTTTCCATTCGTTCTTTCTAGCATTTTATCGTACTTCTTTCTCTTGTTTTCCTAGCTTTTGCATTTCTACTAATTTTCTACTCATTGGCTTATTTCATTCATGGATTCCTAAATCTTTGGGTACATGTACAAATGTCTAAAAGGGTTAGAAAAACATCTCCTTTCGCTCCCTA
>NW_021577023.1:0-215 GCF_001605985.2 Dendrobium catenatum
GTGGTGGTCCGGCAAGGTTTTGTGGTGGTCCGGCGAGATTCCTGCGGTGGTCCGGCGGTGGTCCGAAGAGATTTCTGCGGTGGTCCGGCGAGGTTCTGCGGTGGTCTGACGGTGGTCCGGCGGCTGTCGAGGAGGAACTCCTTCCTTCTCTTCTCTTCTTCTCTCTCTTGCTTGGATACCCCCTCTTATGAGAAATGAGGGCTCTATTTATAGAT
>NW_021577024.1:0-461 GCF_001605985.2 Dendrobium catenatum
TTTTTATATGTATAAAAAGTAATTAAATTCTTTTATTTTCTTAGAAACCAATCAACTTTGTGCCTAGTGCTGATAGAATCTCACCTCCATCATTTTTTTTAGGGGATATTTAAGTCTATTAAGACAAACTTACACACATACTACATATACAATATTTGAGCCCAGGACCTTTTTGTAGCTAAAGCTCACCTATGACAGTGACATAAGGCATTAACCAAAAGCACATAAAAAATATAGAGTGAGAAAATATGGACTTATTTGACTGCCTCCTCATCAGCTAACTGATGAGAATTTTTCTTTAGTGCTTCATTGAGTTGTGCTTTCTAGAAAGCCCAAAGGAAGGTTTCAAGCATTAGTCATCCTTGCACTCTAATCTTCAAATCATATGTGAATGTTGTTACAAATATATCTTCATGACTCATGTGTTGATGATTGACAAACACTGTTGATTCTCTTGGACT
>NW_021577025.1:0-2652 GCF_001605985.2 Dendrobium catenatum
ATTGAATTAGCTTTGATACGTCATGATAAAATTATCTTGATCAGTTACGAATCTCAAGGCAAAATCAAGTCAAAAACTTCAAAAATTAAATCCGGGAGCATCTGAACTCCGATTTCAGCAAACTTATAGTCAAACCGAGCATCTTGAAAATACGAACCCAACGACACCTAATTCAACTCAATTCGAGCCTAAATGAGTCCAAACCAAGGACCTGAAGCACTGTTGGAAAGTTCATACCATGATTTGAGTTACAAAACGGTCTCCGAACTTGACGAGCTTATAGTCGAATTGAGCGGCTCGACGAGGCGAATCCAATGAGCCTAAGATCACCAAATTCTGACATCATTAAAGCCTTCAAATGTCTGACGAACAGTACATGATCAAAGGATTCAATATTGACCGTCCATCTAACCACTCCACATTTTCCCATGATCTCTCATCTATTTACGGGCCATGTCACTCCATAAAATCTATAAATAGACCCCTCATTTCTCATGAGAGGGGACCAAAGCAAGAGAAGAGAGAAGAGAAAGAGAGGAGAGATTAGCTCCTCCTCGACCGTCGTCAGAATTCTGCCCGATGCCAGAATTCTGCCAGACGCCGGAGTTTTGCCCGACGTTCAAGCAACACCGGAGTTCTGCCCGACATTCAAGTGACTCTGGAGTTTCACCCGAACTCCAAGTGACACCGGAGTACTCCTCGAATACCATCTAACGACAGAGTTATCCTCGGCTACCAATTGATGTCAAACTTCTACTCGACGTTGGACCTCAGCTCGTCGTTAAATTTCTTCCCAACGCTGGACTTATATCAGATATAATCCTTATGGCCTCTGTTGCTTGTCGGCAACGGTCCTTCTGACTAACGTTGCCCGCCGACAACGGTCATTCTAACTAACGTCGCCCGCTGACTACAGTCCTTTTGGCCTCCGTCGCCCGCCAACAACGATCCTTCTGACTAATGTCGCCCGCCGACTACAGTCCTTTCGACCTTCGTCGCCAACCGACTACGGTCTTTCTGACTTACGTCGTCCACCGACTACAGTCCTTTAGACCAAGCAAACATATAAATAGTAATGCTATGTATTCTCACAATGTAATTTACTCTATAAGACGTACATCAAGTTAAGGCCTTCCTCCTGAGGAAGGACCTCATTTGTAATCAACTACAATACTAGTGGATTCATTTATACTGGGCTAGGTCCCGTGGTTTTCCCCCTATTCCGGGGGTTTTCACGTAAAAATCTTGGTGTCTCCTATGAATGCTACACACTTTCTTATCTGATTGCGTGCTGGATTTTCGTACAACACTAAGATGCTAAATTTCATATTTCTCTACGGCCTCAAATACTCCTGGACGCAACAAGCTTAGTAGACTACTAATTAATTATTATTATATATATTTAAATTTATTACTTATGATTTAATTAGTCTAATGTAATATTGATAATCATAACATAACATAAGTTCGAAAGCTTTAATATGAAATATTCCAATCATTATAAATTCACTCAATCATAAGCTAATATAAATATTATTTAATTTAAGCACCTATCTCTCACGTAGAATAATTTTATTATTTTAAATTTAAAGCAACACATAAGAATTTAATAAAATCTAAATTTATATGACTTTAATTAATATGCACTACGTTGAGTAGTTAATCGTAAAATTCGTGGCCAGCTATACGGCGTAGGAACCATCGTCGACACCGGATATCGGCTAGGCCAATACCGGCCCTAAGGGGGCTTACTTGTTTCTGGCAACAGTGGTTGATTTAAACTTTTAGATCGGAATATTAATAAATCCTTTAAATCCGGATTAGCTAATCTGAAATGTGTTAAATATCCTGAAAACTGTTTGGTATGTAATTAATGTTAAGAATAAAATAAATTCTGAGAAACTGTTGGTAAACATATTTCAGTTAATTTTATAGTTTACAGTTAGGATTTAAATGTGAAAATATATTATAACTTTAAAAAATAAAAAAAATATAATGTGTTACTACATTTAATAATGGTAAGTATCAAACATTTACTATACTTACTTATTTAAATTTAATACATTAATGTTATTATTAATAAATAGATATATTTAAAATTATATTAATTAATTCTATAAGTAATATTAATATTTATAATTACTAATTATAAACAATTATATTTAATAAGGATTAATTATTGATTAAATTATATTAATTAACTTATCAATAATAACTTAGATGACGTCTAGGGTTTGCCTTTTCATCTTATTCGTATGCTGTTCGGTATCTCTATTTTTTTTACATTCACGTTGCTTTAAGCTTGTGGTAAAGAGATTGCAGTGTCGAGCTTCTTCGGCTCCTTCGTGCTGTTCGACTTGTGCTCCTGCACAACTTCCACTCGGATCCGGGAAGTTACACCAGTTTGATCGCGAAGCAATGTAACGAGCTTCTGCTTCTCGCGTGGCTGGAGTGGAAGCGTACTTTCTTCCCTTTCGCGCGTTCTTCGATAAACTCGGCTCGGATCTTTACTAAATCCGGTTACCCTCGATTTACTAAATCCCGGATTTAAGCCTGTACATCCGTAAATCGGGATTACCGAACTCCCGGGATTTAACGCGGCGCGCAACGACCGGAAGAACATCTGTCTTGGCTTGGATTTAGCGTAAATCC
>NW_021577026.1:0-290 GCF_001605985.2 Dendrobium catenatum
AAACTTAGTTAAATTAATGAAATAGAATCATATCTGTCACAATATCTATCAGATAATGTGCTTCGATCAAATCATATACACTAATTGAGAGCTGAGCTAACGAATGAAGCTCTTATCTATCAAATAAATCACTATTTCAATATATTTATAACTAAATCAATTTAAAATCAAACGACAATGTATTATATATATGAAAACAATTTATGGAATATAGTTTAAGTCAATATTTATCAAAATATTAAATAATTATATTACTAATCATAATTAAGATCAAATTAGCTACAATTAGT
>NW_021577027.1:0-1459 GCF_001605985.2 Dendrobium catenatum
CTATATATACTTAAATGATATTTTTTTAATCACAACAGTCTCACATTGAGCTGCTCGTCGAGCTCCTTCCCGACCTCTGTCGTTGAGCATCGTCCTGAGCTACGTCGGCCTACTCGAGCTCTGTCGTTCGTCGTCTCGTTGAGCTCCGTTGAAGCCGTTCGTCGTCCCATCATCTATGATCCCATCGAGCTTCGTCGTCCGTCATCTTTCATTCAGTACTCAATTTAAAGATAATAATAAAAATTTAAATACATTGCTAGCTCTGTTTTTCTTGCTCAACCAAAATTAATACTTCAAAAGTTTTATTATACACAGATAAGAAATGTAGTTTATCCTATTTTTGAAAAAAGAAAAACTAATCCTGATTATATATCATTCTTTTAAAACTATATCAATATCTCATTATAAATGTTAATATTAATATCAATTAAGTTTAATAATTATTGCATGTAATATTTGCAATGGTAGAGTGAGAGAGTTTAAGGTCTTAACATTGTAGAGATTTTAATATATAAATAAAAGAAAAAAATTGTAAGAAACCCTAGAGTTTTGAGGTGGAAAATATGAAAAAAGGACAAAAAATATGAGGATTGACCAAATTAAAATGATTACACTGTGTTTACTATTGGTTACAAATGATGTCCTTAATTTATCATGATTAGGCAAGGTGTTGATACAATTTAGTAGACAAAAATTGTAAAATGGATTCCATGGTGAAGGTTGAAATAGTCTTATGACATTGGATTTTACTTCAAGAGATTGTTTATTATTTATTTGTTTGTCTTTCAATTCTTGTGATCGGAATATCATGGTCATATGATGATGATTAGAGGAATGTAGCAAGGTGAGACAATGGTTGGAAGGCCGTATTCGGGTGCCAATAGTTAAAGGAATGAAGTCAAGTGACAGTGGTCAAAGAATCATAATCAGGCAATGGTACCCGAATGATCAAAGTCATGCATGATTGCTAGAGGACCATAATCAAGCGATCCTAATCAAATTATCGCAGTTGGATGAGGGTTATCTTATGGCATTGGTTGGGCTATCTTCTAATGGTTGTTTTTTATCCGACTATGAAAGTCAAGCTGTGGTTCAAAGGTGATGCTCGGTTGGAGAATCATGATTCATTAAGCCTTTGAGCTCTCTTAAATCTTAAGAAAAGAGTCCAAGCTACAAGCCCCCTTTATGTAAAAGAGTGTGCCTATTTATTAATTTTTCATAATAACTTATCTTGTAAATATAGTCAAAATTTGAAACACTCCATCATATGGCTCGCATTAATTATGTCAATCATGGACCATCCCTTTAGTATGTAATTGCCTTAATAATTATAGAATTAAGCAATATTGGGCTTGCAAGATTATTCTCTCAATGGCACTCAATTTAATTACAAGATGTGAAATTTGGAGATCGTTTAATGTTCCAAAGCTTTTTATTGAACTTAAAATGCTTGAATTGA
>NW_021577028.1:0-218 GCF_001605985.2 Dendrobium catenatum
CAATGCATGCAAAGAAGTGACTATATGAGTGAATCTTTTATACATGTCAGAAATAGATACATTAGGTTTCATGTGAAATAAATTATAGTCAAGTAACAAAATGTTTAGTCTAGATTGATTTACTTCATTAGTCCCTTTATAAGTGATACAAAGTCTATCCCATATATCATTTCCACTTTTGTAAGTGGAAACCCGCATATAGTCTTCTGACTTAAGTG
>NW_021577029.1:0-980 GCF_001605985.2 Dendrobium catenatum
AGGTTGACCCATGAACCCAAAATTTTATTCAATCCTATTTCAAAATGGGTTTGGTTTGTAACGTCTAAGCTCAAATCATACAAATTGATATAATCCCACAAAATTCATATGATCAGCACGAATTTGGAGACCATATTTAGATCAAACATTTTCATAATAAAATTGAGGTTTGAACTTCGATTTCATCAAATTTATAGTTAAATAGAACGTCTCGACTAGATGAACTTATCGAAGCTAGAACGATCTGAATCAAAATGAGCTCAAATCAAATACTTCAATTATATTTGAAAACTTTTGGACATACATTGATTGACCAAATCCCTTTTAATTATAGCATGCTTAGTCAAATTGAGTGGCTTGACGAGATGAGTCTAATGAGCCCAAGATCCCTCGAATTTAACATGATTAAAGCATTCAAATGTCCGATAAATATATTATAATTAAATGGATCAATACAAACCGTTAATAGAGCGATTCAGTTTCTAGTCAAATTTATTAAAATATCCATCTAAAAAAGCTTATAAATAAGACCTCATTATCTATAGAATGTGGAGATTCAAGAGTTGAGTGTACTAAAAAAACTCTCTTGCATGTTCCGACTGTCACACTGATAATCGCTACCAGCAATCACCATTATCATCTCCAAACTCCTATCAAGATTTAACTATGTTGTTGGATTTTTAACTATTTGCTTGTCGATATCTAAATTATATAAATCCTATAGTGATAATCAGTAAATTATTCTCAACATAATCTCGTCTTCTTCAATTATAAGGAAGGGGGATTCTTGTATCTCATTCTATAATGGATTATTTAAGCCAGGCTTTGGCTTCCTTTGGGACGGCTTTCTTGCTGTTTCTTAAAGCAGCTTTCTAATTCAATAATTAAATTTTTTGTACTAAAAAACTGCTTCAAGAAGCAACAAAAAAGCCGTCCCAAACGAGAACAATTATTACGTCCTCTGACCTGACGTAGAGGTA
>NW_021577030.1:0-201 GCF_001605985.2 Dendrobium catenatum
CGAAGGATGAACATGATGGTCGATAGCTCAAATTAGATGGGAAAATGAGGCCTTTGTGCACCTTAATTGAGGATTTATACCACCAAGAAGATTAATAGGGGGCTAATTTCTAAAGCCACTCAAAGTAGGTGTAAGCGCTTGGTAATATAAGAACCTTGGTAATGTAGGGGCCTTATTCACCCATGCAATGCTCTTAGTATA
>NW_021577031.1:0-297 GCF_001605985.2 Dendrobium catenatum
TGATTAAAATTATTTTTATTTTTTAAATAGTAAAAAAGTCATCCCGGGCGAGTTCAATTGTTAGCATCCCATAGCTAGTCAAGCAGCATTGGAATTGGTTTACAAGAAATTAAAGTTTTATTTGGAACGATTTTTTTGTTGCTTCTTAAAGCAGTTTTGTAGTACAAAATTAAAAATTTTATATTAGAAAACAATTTTAAGAAGCAGTAAGAAAATCGTCCCAAAAAAAAAACTAAATGTGCATTTTCTAACTCCGTTGGAATGATTCCATTAATCTTAGTCATAGCACGCAAAATA
>NW_021577032.1:0-1678 GCF_001605985.2 Dendrobium catenatum
AGCTATAGGTGGTTTAAATTGGGTTGAATTAAAATTGATTCAAATATGCTCGAACCTAATTCAAAAGAATCATTTAATTGACTATTCAGATCCTTCCTGCTCCCACTTCGTCTGAGGTCAAGATTCAAACCTCTCTCTCTCTAGTAAATCGATAATAAAATAAAATATATATAATAAATTGGGTTTTAATTTTGCTAGTAAAGATTCAAACCTCTCTCTCATTGTAGCTCTCATGATGTTTTAGAGTATAATTTTTTTAAATAGTTATATAAAAGATAAATTTATCCAATTTGACTCAAGAATAAAAGACCAAATTACCAATGTTTAAAACGTAACAATATTCTATTAGTAGAATAGTAATAGATGTCAAATATGGATGCAAATTGACTCCCCGGTCCAACAACCAAATACTACGTAAGCAGCTATATATGTAGCTCATCATAGCTTTTTGGTTAAGAGTTTGGGCTACTAATTAAGAGGCTTTTGATTCGAAGCTTACGTATGCGATGTGTATGTGAGTGAGTTTTGTCGATCTTAATTGCCTCAAATTGTAATAACTCAAATTTTTAACTATCAAAATATTATTTGCTTTGATCTAAGAGCCTCATGATTTTGTCATGTTGGGGTACCTTCTCAGGAGGTAACCCATCTCAAGATTTCTACGAGATGAGCATGCTTAACTACAAAGTTTCTTAAATAAAATTTCAACCATTAAACCAAAAGTTGTCTGGATTCATGTTTAAGAGTTTAACTTTTTTTACTTAAGAAGTTTCACAATCTTCCATACTAAGTAACATATGTCCTCGTCATTATCATTATCCTAGAATCATCCAATAGATAGATATAGGATTTTAGAAGTGACCCCAACAAGTTTAAGTGGTGACTCCCGCCATGTAGAACTTTGTCCTATACAAGATTCAAGAGGTGGCTCCCATGAAGTAGCACTTTGTCTTGTTTGACACTTAGTTCTCATCTTTCAGCTGGTGTATTGCTTTAATATCAATTGTAACATCCCAAACTCTTAATTATCAAGATATTATCCGTTTTGACCTAAGGGTTATGATTTTGTCTTGTTGGTGTAACTTCACAAAAGATCATCCATCTCAAAATTTTTCAAAGATGAGCACATTTAACTGTGAAAATTTTTAAATAAAATTCCAACCATTACACTAAAAAACGCTTTGATATTTAAATGTTTAGTTCTTTTTCACTTGAAGAGAAAAAAAAAAGCTACTGTATCGTAAGAAAATATTGCTACATAAATCCCCCACCAAAGGCCTAAATATGATCTGACAGGAGGACACGAAGTCCATTCTATCTCCTTTTCTTCTCCCATCTGATATCAGCCTTTCTCTTCTCTAAAGAAGATAATCAATGGAGGATTCACTCTTCTTCATAGGACTCATAGGTGAGCTAGCTATCCCTACACAGCAATCAATCCACCACTTCCTTCTATAACTCTATCTTCTTCTTCTTCTTCTTCTTCTTCTTCTTCATGAGCAGGCAATGTCATATCTGTTCTGGTCTTCAGCTCTCCCATGTAAGAGTACTATCTACCGCCATTTTTGCACCTCAAATTCTTTGAAACCTCTATTTCTATTGAGCAATATACATGTCAAAACGCATTAATCAGCCCGACGTTTTGGAGGATTGTTAAGAACGGCTCAACAGAGGAATT
>NW_021577033.1:0-790 GCF_001605985.2 Dendrobium catenatum
TATAAGAAAAAATTCATGATTAAATCATGAAATTTTTTAAATTCAATTTTACTAAAGTAAATTCTAAATCTACTTCAGATTTTCTTGGCTTATATAAAATTGATACATAAACTCTTTTCAAATATCTATTGCATAAACAATATCACTTAAGAAATACTTTATTTCATAATTAAAAAAAAAATTATTGCAACAATTACATAACTATAAGAAATATAACATTTAATCATTTTTCATCTCATGAATAAAATGATTATAATGTCGACTTAATTTTATCATATAAAATAAGAATTTTAATAAACCAAAAAGATTTATTTAGTAATAAACTCTAGCTTTGATACCAATTATTGGATCTTAATATAAAATGCGGAAATAAAAAAAAAGGATTTTTAGAAAATTAAACTGAGACAATCTCCATATTAATTTTCTTAATAAATAATTTTAAAATATGAAATGAAGAAAACTTACCGAATTATTGATTGAGATTATAGATCTTCTTCGTTGAAACATTGATTGAGACCGTAAGTCTTTTTCTTCTAATCACCCCACGAAACATATTTTAGTGAATAGACACAATCAAACAATTATTGATGAACACTTTTTCTTTTGAATCGAATTTGTGTTCTAAACACAATTTAATCATTCAAAAAGAAAAGACTATGAGACTAACATTTTTCACATATATATTCTTTCATCTCTCATTAAGGAATCATGTATTATCATCATTTTTATGTAGAACTTAATTATTATTTATAAAAAAAGTTCACATCTTTTCATAAGCACCTTTTCATAA
>NW_021577034.1:0-232 GCF_001605985.2 Dendrobium catenatum
ATATATATATATATATATCTTATGAATTAATATGTTATATTTTGATTTAGGAGATAACTTTCTTACTGCCTTTTAAAATAATTTTTTAATAAAAAATTAATTTTTGTACTAAAAAACTAATTTAAGATTCATTTGAAACGGCTTTTTTAATACTCATTAAAACAGCTTTTAGTACAAAAATTTTTGTACTAAAAAAACTGTTTTAAGGAAGAAGAAAGCAGTCTCAAATAAA
>NW_021577035.1:0-405 GCF_001605985.2 Dendrobium catenatum
TTAAAATTCATTAAGCTTATTCCTCCCTTTTAAAAAAAAGTCTATAATTATGAACTTCATCACTTTTATATGGACTCAATTTGCTGTTAGGACTAAAATTTTGTGTCTTGAAACATTTATAAAAAAATTATACACGTGCATTTGCATTCCTTTTTAAATAATAAGTCACTCGAAAAAGTATAATTCTTAAATTATAGCTTTCCCCAACTTAGAACCAAATTAGCTCAAGAATCATGATAAAAGAAATAACTTTTTTAAATAATTGAATTAATTATTCTTCATTGAGTAGTCTAAAAATAATTTTGACTACTATTAGTTGTAGCAAAAGGCCTCGCATAGGTAACTGTCTCCAACTAATCCATGGAAGTATCTCAAGAAAAAATGAGAAAAGAGAAATTGTAGCTG
>NW_021577036.1:0-699 GCF_001605985.2 Dendrobium catenatum
GTGCAGTGAAATTAGAGTACTGGAAAGTGATGTTTCAGTAGGAGCGTGGGAGACCTAGGAATGCCTTTAGATTTAATTTAACTTGCATTAACCTCAAAAGTAACGAGGGCTGTTTGTAAAGCTTAATAGTTTGATGAAAAACTAAATTTTAGGGTTGTTTGTTTTAATTCTCTTTTTAGTAATAAGGCCGATAGCATTATGAGTTTTCTTTGTTGTTCTGCGATTCACTAAATGAGTTTGATATCATTTTGTTGTTCTTGTGCAAAGCACCACATTGTACTCATGTATATTCATGACAGTTAACTACCCATTGATGCAATGATATTATTAATTCCGATCACCAAGTAACTGATGGCAATCTGTTAAGGCACTTATTGTAACACCCCACGATACCCCTTTACAGCAATGTAGAGTGCCACAAAATTGAACATAACATTAATTCTTTACATTTAATATTTCTCCTCAATTTCATACTTGAATAAAAAAACATCCACCAACAAATACATTTACTAAATAAATGGAAACATTTGATAATCCCAATTACATTACACTGACACTTACAGAGCCACTAATAAAATCAGAATGTTTCATTGCATTTAGAAAGCTTACATACCTCAAAAGAAGACATTACAAACACTTTTAAATAAAGTTTTCAACACTTGCCTACTCAGTCTCAACTTTCTATTTTCCCTTCCTTGT
>NW_021577037.1:0-228 GCF_001605985.2 Dendrobium catenatum
GGCAATTAGCTTATTGTAATCTTATTACTGTTAAAAAATGTAGAAACTTTAAAAAGCTGACTAATTTTTTTGATATTTAAATGGCTGATAACTGTAACAAGTTTGTCTCCATATTTGTTATTTGGAGAAAACCTTATTTCCCATTTGTGAAATTAAACTCGGGCGGTTCGGTTAAACTTAATATAGCTGGTGCTGGAGGTATTATTAGAGACCATCAAGGGATGGTTT
>NW_021577038.1:0-1334 GCF_001605985.2 Dendrobium catenatum
TGGTACCTTCACAAATAATAATTAATTTGTTATATTTATATGTTTTTGCAATGTTAAGGATGTATATTGTCATGTTAGTCAAAAAGATATTATGGATGTCAGAATATATCATAATTGGAGGTATAAATAGAATACTTCAAGGAAGAAATGTATTAACAAATAAATTTATTTCTTCATAAAGTTGGAACTTATATTTGTCCTAACAAGGGTAAAATCCACAAGGAATTATAAATCATGTTTTGAACATGTAATTCTAGATTTAATTTACTGGTTGATGTTCTAATTATAAATATTTAATTATTTATTGCTGCTTGTTTTTAGATCCCAACGAAGCTATTATTATGGGACGACCTTCCGAGAAATGCTATGGGAAAGGTATAATTCGAATTCAAGACCTCTTAGTTCGTAGCCAAAACATCTAATCTAACCAACAGACCAAAGAGAGCTGCATGTACATTCCAATTTCGCTTTACTATTTGTCCTAAACTTTTCATTTCTGTCTTTTAGGTGAATAAGAAAGAGCTCAAAAGATTGCTTGAGAATTGATTTGCTTTCCTTAGAAGGAAGTTGCAGTTGGATGGCTTTCAATTTTTAGGTGAGAATTGGTATCTCATAGATTGTGGCTCTTCAATGTAGGGGTGTCAATATTTGACACGACAGAAAATCCGACCCGGACCCGATCCGATTTCAAAATGGGTCGGGTTCGGGTTGACCCGCTCACTACCGCCGTTCTGGCCTCGGCAGAACCCAAAACCGGGTCGTGTCGGGTCGGGTCCGGGTTCGGATTTCCGACCCGTTTGTCTACCCGGGTCGGGTTAGGGTCGACCCGTTTGAACCCAGGTCAGTTTCGGGTTCGACCCGAACCCGATCCGTGACCCGAAATTGACACCCCTACTTCAATGTATGTGGTTCTACAAGTTTATGCACGTAAAGAAATAAATTGTAATAATGTACTTGTAGGTTATTATTTAATTTCATAAATAGTTTCTCTTTAGAGAGAGAGAGAGAGAGAAGAGAGAGAGAGAGAGAGAGAGAGAGAGAGAGAGAGAGTATTGTACGTCGAAAGATCATTATATTATGTCAATATGTGCGTTTGATCAAGAGTACATATTTATGATATGGAATTAGAAACAACCGCAAGGCTGGGAAGAAGCTCAGCATCAAAACCAGTAGAAACTGATTTAAGGGAAAGCAAAAAATTCTGAAAAATAGACCACCGCCTTAATTTTGCTGGTCATATAATGCAGCGAATAAGGAATATGGGGGTTCTCATTAAATTGAAAGAACAAAGAATATAAATGCTGATGATTAATATTTTGATGTTAAAAATGACA
>NW_021577039.1:0-498 GCF_001605985.2 Dendrobium catenatum
CTAAAAAACTAATAATGCTAAATATATTATCTAACAACAATAAACCATGCGAATAATCAAGGACATAGTGAACTGGAAAGAAAAAAATAAGAAAAGGTTGGACCTTGATAGCTACATGCCAAGCTTGGTTTGAGGTCGATAACTGCAACTTCAGCGAGCAAAGGCGGGGAGGATTGAAAAGAGAGAAGGGAAGAGGCTGTGGTCGAGGTTTGGGTCGGTGTGGATCTAGCGGCTTTGACAGGTGGCAAGATCAGGCAGAGTCGGCACATGGAAATGTACTTGGCTAGCGGGATTTGAATGTGAGAAAAGTGAAGGGCTTCGTCTCCGTCTCTCTTTAACAATGCGAATAAGGGAAGTGGTCACGCACGCGACATAGTCCTGCATTCGGCTCCTTTTACATAGGGTATGCGATGCGACTATAACGATGAAGAATTCAATTTGAGCAGAGGGATTTTGAGCAAAGCAAATGTAATGGTTTCATCCCTTTTTCAATATTTT
>NW_021577040.1:0-511 GCF_001605985.2 Dendrobium catenatum
GCAGGGGCAGGTACTCGGGCAGCCTGGCAGACGACGTTTTAAACGGGTTTCCAGGTTGACCCGACAACCTGTCAGGTCAACCCGAACTCGACCCGTTTTTCAAATGGGTCGAATCCGGGAACCCGAACCCGACCCGGTTTGGAAACGGGTCGAGTCAAACTCGAAATTTTTTGGTCGGGTTTTCGTGTCGTGTCAAATATTGACACCCCTGCCATAGACGAAGAAGCATTTTTTAAAAAGGGATGGATGGAAATCTGTATTAAATATTCTATTAATAAAAAGTATGACACTACTGATCACAATGAAACTCATCAATTAGTGCATGTCATCTTCAATGAAATGCTATTGGTTTTTATGGTTAGAACACGTGTAATGATCAGCTTCTAAATCTCTAGTAATTATTTACATTTAACAATTGGATCAGTTCTTGATTCCCAAGACTTGGAACCCTAGCCACCCTTTCCTGATAATGTAATCTCCACCGTCATTTTGTGGCCTTGGGCATGTCTGG
>NW_021577041.1:0-234 GCF_001605985.2 Dendrobium catenatum
AACACCATTGAGTCTACCCCTCTCCCACATGTGAGAATCGGACCTGACTGGTTCAACTATTCAATATGCAGGTGAGCAATTACGCGAAATGCAAGCCCAGTCGGAAAAACCACGAACATCCGTGTGCGTAAGCCTCCCAGATGAAGTCGAATTGAGCCGTTGAGCGAAGGATCGCGTACAAGGGAGAAAACTAACAACTCATGAGATATATGTTCGTTTCCCTCACTCCTGTGG
>NW_021577042.1:0-278 GCF_001605985.2 Dendrobium catenatum
AAGTAAAGATAATATAATAATCAATTGTAACTTTAGATCTTAAGTTTCCTATTAATTGAAAAATACGAAAAAAAAAAAAAATTAATTAGGTCGGTTATTTAGATAAAAAATTTCATCACAATCCCATATAATAAAAAATTTATTTATTAATTGATTCTCGTAAATAAAATAGGTCATAACTAATTAATTTCTATTTTTAAATATATAACTTCATTTATAACTTTTTTTTTTTTTAATTTACAACTTCAATAAAATATTTACATTATACTAATATCTCA
>NW_021577043.1:0-285 GCF_001605985.2 Dendrobium catenatum
AAACAGATGTCAGTGTCCACACATTCAACCATCGTCACTTTAGCACCTTTCTGTTGAAAAGTACAATTAATGGAACAAGTGAGCGGCTTGCAGTCTTTAACTAAAAGGGTCATATAACATATATCTTCTCCGGAAGCCACTGTAAACAACACAAAACAATTAGATACCATCAAGTTTAAGAGAATACTTTTTTTTTTTTCTTTCAGAATGTATAAGAATATTTTAATTTTAATTTATTTTTAATCTAGAATTCAAATATTTTAATTTATAAAATAAAAAGAAAAT
>NW_021577044.1:0-264 GCF_001605985.2 Dendrobium catenatum
CCTCTAGAGCCACTCTCTAGAGAGGAGATGAGCATGCGAAATGACCGTCAAGGTGCTGATTTTCAGCGTCGAGATGTTTATTTTGGAGGCAGGCGGGGGAATATGAAGGGAGTGCAGATTTTGGAGAAAGGAGAGAAGAGTATCAGCGTCGTGGTGCTGAGTTTCAGCGTCGAGGTGCTGATTTTGAAAGAGGAAGGGGGGATTATGACGACGAACTCGGATACCAGCGTTGGAGGGAGGACCGGGACACTTGGGGAGCACCTC
>NW_021577045.1:0-251 GCF_001605985.2 Dendrobium catenatum
CAATCTTTTCCAAGTCTGCGAATCTACTTTTTTAAACAAACATAAAATCGGATGCATATTATGACAATATTTAACATTCATGTAACGAGCCCATAAACTGTTATTAGATCTAAAATTAAATCACAATTTATGAGAAAAGGCAATAGCGGTATCGTTGATGTTCTTGCACCCCAGATCCCCTTCCTCTAAATGCCCACAATTTTTATACCAAGTTGCCCAATGAATAGCATTAGAATTTAATTTGGACCCCC
>NW_021577046.1:0-876 GCF_001605985.2 Dendrobium catenatum
AAGAGAAGATTTGTAGCTGGTTCTGGATCTAGTGACCCCAGGAGGAGTGGAGGGCCGTCTGGTACTGCTACCAGTACGACGAGTTCTGAATCTGTGAGTGGGGCACCTGTGTGCCAAAGTTGTGGACGGCGACACCTTGGCCAGTGCTACAGGATGGCTGGTCTGTGCTTCCGATGTGGTCATCCAGGACATCGGATTGCAGAGTGTCCACAGATTGGATTTGATCAGCGTTCTGAGTTCCGATCAGAGGGCTTTGTCAGACCTGTCAGTTCAACAACAGGAAGACCGAGAATTATTCCTCCACGCCCTGAGAGATTTTTTGGTAGAGGTGGTAGTTCTAGTTCTGTACCATGGAGACCACCTACTATTCAGAGGGAGCCGAGTAGTTCTGTTTCTTCAGCTCCAGCTCCAGTTCAGCCATTAGTTTACAGCCTGAGTCTGTATGAGGCTCAGATTGATTGTATGAAGAAGCAAGTGAGCTTGCTTATGGCTGGAGAGCGATGTGTATTTCAGGAATTACGATGTGTTCTCTCTAGTCTGATTTCTATATTGAAGGTGAGCAGAATGTGGAAGAAGGGATGTCCAATGTTTTTGGCTTTGGTGCGGGATCTGAACCTGGATGTTGGTTCTGTTTCTGAGATCCTAGTGGTACGGGAGTTTGCTGACGTTTTTTCAGAGGAGTTGGTTGGTTTACCTCCGGATAGAGATGTGGAGTTCTATATCGATGTTTTTCCGGGCACCGCTCCAATATCAAAAGCTCCGTACAGGATGGCACCGAAAGAACTTTCTGAGTTGAAAGTTCAACTTCAGGAGTTAGTAGACAGAAGCTTTATCCGTCTTAGTGTTTCTCCTTGGGGAGCACCTGTACTATTTGTG
>NW_021577047.1:0-1403 GCF_001605985.2 Dendrobium catenatum
TAACTCATTCAAATAGCAACTATTCAAACATGTTCCACTATTGGCGTCTCCTCTACTTCCCTTTAAGAAAGCTCCTAAATTACCTAGTCATCAAGGTAATGTCAACCTCATCCTCAGGTTGTGAAAGATCACTCTTCAACTCCTCCACTTTCAATGCAATATTCTTCTCCTTTCGCTGTTCACGTACATCACTCTTCCTTTAACTCACTCGTTGCTCATCGACAATTAGTGAATCAAGAAGATTATCTATAGAGTAAATATTCAAATGTTTAGACTCTGTAATAGCAGCTATTTTTGCATTATAAGTAGTTGGCAAATAATGAAGAATTTTATTAATAATTTTAGCATTTGTTAGTTTCCTACCTAATCCATACAAAGAAGTGACTATCTGAGTGAATCTTATATACATTTCAGAAATGGATTCATTTGGTTTCATGTGAAATGATTCATAATAATGTAACAATATATTTAATATGGATTTATTTACTTCATTTGACCCTTCATAAGTAATACAAAGTCTATCCCATATGACCTTTCTTGTTTTACAAGTGGAAACCCACATGGAGTCTTCTGACTTAAGTGGATAAAAGAAATTGTTTAAATAATTCACATTAAGTTGTGCTAAGTCACATTCTTCTACAGTCTAATTTGAAAATGATGTTTTAACTCTAATACCATTTACTAATCTAGTTGGTTTTGTATACCCTTATTGTACTAATATTCACATACGATAATCAAATGACTGTAAAAATGTAGACCTGCATGTTTTCCAAAAATTAAAAGGAATCTTATCAAATAAAGGAGGTCTAGTGATCGAATACACTTTAAGTGTGTTAAGATTTCCAAAAGTAGCCATAATCCTTTATAAAAAAGTTGTATAAACTTATGATTTTGAAACAAAGCTTTGATACCACTTGTTGATTCTTATTGAATCTAGATTAGGTTATTAAACCTAAGCTTATGTCCCAAAGATAACCAAGAGGGGGGTGAATTGATAAATTTAAAAAATCTATTAGATTTTAAAATTTGAAACCAGTTGATTCACAAAGTTAATTAAAGTTTCAAAATAAAACTTTTCAACCACAGAATTAAAAACTTGCAATAAGTAAGCAACAGAAATTTAAACTACACAAAGATTTATTGTGGTTTAGTCAAGCACAATCTACATCCACTCCCTGAAGACTCCCTCTTCAGGTATTGCACTATTACCAAAGTGACTTTCCTTTTGCCTTCACAGCAAGGCGGAGAAGCCTTTACAAAACTCTCTTCCATCAATTCCCAGTGCGGTAGAGAATCATCGTCCTTTCACACCCTCCAAGTGCAGGCAGAGAACCTTCATCTTTTTATACCCTCCAAGTGTGGGCATAGAACCTTCATCCTTTCACACCCTCCAAGTATAGGTA
>NW_021577048.1:0-313 GCF_001605985.2 Dendrobium catenatum
CATTGGAATACTATCAAATGAAAGATAAACCTAGGTCAATCACCCCATTGCTATAATGCTAAACTTCTCATTTAAATCCAAAAATTATTAAAAGTCATCTCTATATTGATGGGGCAGGTGGAGTGAACAGTAGAATTATTTAAAACTCTATGAATTTATCAACCCTAAACAATACTTATATTTTATTTGATATGAATAATAACAAACCCACTTAACATACACAAGTATACATGCTGAATCAAGTAATAAATAATAAAGTAAAGTGTCAAACTCACAAGGAAGTATGCTTACTTGCAATAAACTACTACTATTT
>NW_021577049.1:0-476 GCF_001605985.2 Dendrobium catenatum
GTAGAAGATGAAATTCAATTCGTAATGTCAAGCCACCGGATCCATAATACTCATATCGATAGAAGATATCTGCGGCCTTTCAAGTAGAACATTACGCACATTTAAATAATAGTCTCTAGCACAAATGATTTATGCGAAAGGTTTTAAAATGCCCCCTCATGCGGTGATATATTATTTTATTATTATTATTTTGATTATGAAATTAACGATTTCTTATCCGAATTATTATAGTTAAACAATCGATTGAACGTCATTTTGATCTTTCGAGATCATATATTGTTCCCCCTTGAGTTTGACTACGATAATCCGGATAAATTTGAAATTCTAAAATTTGAACCCATTAGGGAACGATATGTTCGTCTTTCGAGGTAATATATTTTTCATAATGACATGTTCAATTATTAAATTCAAAATTTAATATTCCCAAAGAAAATTAATACTTTTCAAAACCTATATTATTTTTCAATCAAAACAGA
>NW_021577050.1:0-482 GCF_001605985.2 Dendrobium catenatum
TGTCCTATTAAAACTCAAATTCTCGTTTAAATCTAATGAAGAAAGGTCATTCCTAATATTTTTTAACCAAGTCTTTTTAGGTCTACCCCTACCTTTCTTAACATAATCCAAATTGTTTGAACTAATAGTATTGGATGATGATCTAAATCATCCAGGACGATCAACTCAATTCCTTGAACTAATCGTACATCACCTATCTCTTCGTACAGTACTAACATGAGTACTTTGCACTAATCGTACCAGACGATCCATGATCGTACTGTACGATCAGAGTCGCCATAATTGAATTTAGAGCTTTTTATGAGGCCTTGTATTTATATCTCTCTCATTGACTTGTTTCAAAGTCTTTGGCTGCTGAGTGTTCTTAAGAGGATGCTTTGAGAAGAAAAGGGAGTGCTTGTGTGTGAGGGAGGAGTAATGTGAGGGGATCACATGGTTGTTCCAAGCAAGTGTCTTTCATTGTTCCTACAAGTGTCTGTCTA
>NW_021577051.1:0-357 GCF_001605985.2 Dendrobium catenatum
AAACAAACA
The DNA here is from genome assembly GCF_001605985.2 of Dendrobium catenatum. NCBI lineage: Eukaryota > Viridiplantae > Streptophyta > Magnoliopsida > Asparagales > Orchidaceae > Dendrobium > Dendrobium catenatum. Next base: position 10 of record NW_021577051.1, read on the forward strand.
CTAAAAAATAAACACTAACACAACAAAATATTTAAAACAAAAACACGAGTACAACAAACACAAAGAAATTTATCTCTCATTCTCTATTCTTCTGGAGGAGGAGGAGGAATCCAACCAAAAAGGTTGAAGTAGGAGGCCATCAACATTACATTGGTATTAATTTCATGTACTTCATTTCTGATGCTACCAATGTCTTGTTTATGCTGTAAAAGTTGAGCATCAAGTTGATCAAATCTTTAATGAACATGAGTCTCTAGTCTATCAAATTTCTCAATCAGATTTTGATAATCTGACTGAGGTGCAGAAGTTTACTCTCCTTCTTCTTCTCCTTCTGATGCACTGGCATGT
>NW_021577052.1:0-298 GCF_001605985.2 Dendrobium catenatum
TTATTTCTTTCCCTCTTACACTAATTTCAATTTTGAAATCCAAAACTGAAATTAAACCCTCCTAAATTTGGAAATATGAATTAAAATTTAGATTTGTGTTTATTTCCCTAAGGCCTCACCCGCCCCCTCTCTCCTCTCAAACCCGTGACCCCCCCCCCTCTCTCCCTAGCTCACGGCTAGCTCTCCCACCTCCCTACTTTCTCCCCTACTCAATCCCACCATGCATGTCGGATCTAGAGCTTAAAGGCAGACTTGTGTTTGACGTCTACGAAAATATTCACGTACTTCGATCCCCATT
>NW_021577053.1:0-589 GCF_001605985.2 Dendrobium catenatum
GCAGCGGAGCAACATAGGCAGTAGCTATTCATGGCACCTTTTTAGTTTTTATTTTTTAAAATGATTCTTGTAGAAAAATTCCATCAAAAAATTTTTCAAACCACTTATTTCTGTTTAAAAAAATTTCTGACGTGCTTTTTAACGCCAAATTTTTTTTGCCAAATATTCGCCAAAAATTTTCAAATCTTCCTAAAAATAAATAAATTTCTACTCAAAAATATTTCGATAATAGGTATTTTTTTATATTACTAGTCTTTGTCTGCATAACACGGCTGCGCCCAAATTTCAGTGCCACCAAGTCAAGGGGATTTCTACTTGGACGTTGTAGCGCTCAACCCTCAGCTGTGCCATAACACTATAGTTTTAACTGTTCAGGACACGATCTCTCGGTGAATAAACTCATTGATTCATTAAATAATAGATCCATATCAATAAGCATCACAGTGGCGGAAACCCTTCAATGCTGTGATGTCAGTTAATTTTATGGGTGTTGTGGTGCATGTATCTAGGTGCATCAATGCCATAATACATTTTCTATATTTTTCTATAAATTATCTATTTATAAATTTAGTAGAGGAGTTTAGTCACT
>NW_021577054.1:0-274 GCF_001605985.2 Dendrobium catenatum
CCGAAACACTCCTGAGGGTTACTCAATCACTAGACCTTCTCTGTTTGACAATATTCCTTTTGATTTTTGGAAAACATGCATGTCTACTTTCTTACACTCACTTGATTATCGCATTTGGATGTTATTCCAGGATGGCTATACAAAACCAACTAGATTAGTTGTTGGAGTAATGGTAGAAATACCTTTTACAGATTGGATTGTAGAAGAACGTGACTTAGCACAATTAAATGCCAAATATTTAAACAGTTTCTTTTGTGTTTTAAAATCTGAAGAC
>NW_021577055.1:0-324 GCF_001605985.2 Dendrobium catenatum
AACTCGATACAACTCGGTATTTGCTCAGGATTTGCTCAGTATTGTTAGGGATTTGCTCGGTATTGCTAGGGATTTGCTCGGTATTGCTAGATATTTGCTCGATATTGTTAGAAAAAACTCAGTACAACTCAGTATTTGCTCAGTATTGCTAAGGATTTGCTCGATATTGCTAGGTATTTGCTCGGTATTGCTAAAAAAAACTAGGTACAACTCGGTGCAACTTGGTACAACTCAGTATTTGCTTAGGATTTGCTCGATATTGCTAAGGATTTTCTCGGGATTGCTAAGTATTTGCTCGGTATTGCTAGAAAAAACTAGGTACAA
>NW_021577056.1:0-397 GCF_001605985.2 Dendrobium catenatum
CAAGTGTTTCACGGTAGTGGGGCACTCGGGGGTACAGAAGACCTATCATAGGCTGTAGCAAAATTGTATTGGGTTGGAATGTAGAAAGCTACGGAGGAGATGGTGGCCAATTGCGATATCTATTAGAGGCACAAATATATGGCAATGGCTCTAGGAGGACTTTTGCAACCTCTAGCTATGACCGAGAAGGTGTGGAAAAAGATAACCATGTATTTCATTGAAGGTCTACCAAAATCGGAGGAGTTTTTGGTGATTTTGGTAATATTGGATAGGCTAAGAAAGTATGTTGCCTTTATTTCCCTACGACACCCATACTTGGCGGTATCAGTTGTGATAACCCTTAGTTTTTTAAAAGAGCTATTGTAAAACCCGAAATACGTCATTTGAGTGCGTCGCA
>NW_021577057.1:0-211 GCF_001605985.2 Dendrobium catenatum
GGAGAAACGGTGGCGGCTTGGAGGGGGAGAGGGTTGGGCCGGCGTGAGAGCTAGAGAGGGGCGTCTAGAGTTGAAGGCCAGGAAATAAAATTAGGAAATCTGAGAATATTTCAGGTTTAGGTGAGTAGGAGGGAATTAATTTAAAATTTTCAAATTAATTCCAAGTATAGAAGGGGGGGGGCAGCAATAGGGAGTGAATGGGGGCTGATTT
>NW_021577058.1:0-284 GCF_001605985.2 Dendrobium catenatum
ATGTAATTTCAATTTCAATATACTTTTTACTTTTCTTAAGTCAATGTTGATGGAATTTTTAAAACAGGTTTTGAAAAATATTAGTTTTCTTTGGGGATTTTGAAATTGAGATTTAATTATAATTCTAAAGTCGAATAAACCCACTAGAAAAATTATATCATCCCGGGGGATGAAAATAGAATTTTATAACGGTGTTCAGGCCTAGAATTATGAGACTCATCTTAAATGTCATAATTGGATTCTAAAGAAAATTTCATACATCCCCAAGAGAACATGATGAAATT
>NW_021577059.1:0-204 GCF_001605985.2 Dendrobium catenatum
TCGAGAATAATGAGAACAAACTGTCTTTCACCTTCTTAACCTCAAATACATAATCACTTACGTATAACCTCTTGTAGCACCATTCTACAAATGCGAATTTATATCTCGGATCAAGAATAACTGCTATTGCAAGAATGACACTAAAATCATGCCAATACTTTTCAAAATTTGCAATCATCCTTCTACACATTTGTTTTATATAAT
>NW_021577060.1:0-413 GCF_001605985.2 Dendrobium catenatum
GAAATTGCATGAAATTTGAACTGTAGCTAGATGGCAATATAATCTAACAATTCCTGAAGTTTGGAGGCTCCATGCATTGTAGATTTGCTACAGTTTTAATTTAAAATTTAAACTTAAAATGGTCATAACTTACAATCCAACCGTCGGAGTTTTGACTTCTTGGGCTTGTTGGAAAGCTGCTAAGAGCCTCGTCAACTTTGTAGAAGACCTCAGGAGCTGGATCTATCTGGATTGGAAGTTATTTGTGAATAACCTGATTCTCTCTCTAGATTCCTCTCTCTTCACCAAACAAGCTTTGGAGGCTAGATTTTCGTGGGGGAAGGCTTGGAAAAGTTAGGGAAAGGCTTGGAAAAGGTTCTTTGAAGGTTTTGATGGCTGGGATAGCTCTTGGATGAGGGAGGGATTTGAATGAG
>NW_021577061.1:0-449 GCF_001605985.2 Dendrobium catenatum
AAGTTTCCAATCATACCTATGCCAACCACTTTCCTAGTGGTATTATCTCCCAATATAACCCTGCCTCGATTCCAGGCTTCCACCAATATAAATTATGTAGTATCTCCTGTCATATGCTTTGAGGAACTATTTTCCAGGTACCAAATTCTCTCACGAGGCCTTCTATAAGAGTGTTTCTGCAAAATAGTTAAATGTTAGACTTGGAAACCCAAACAAGTTTGGGTTCTCCTCTTAGTAAAATAAAACTAGATGCAAGTATGATATGATTCGGTTTATGCATCTTAGGTCTCCACACTAGATGAGTTTTTCTATATAAAGCATAGGTGTATGCAATATGTCCAATCATCCCACAAGAAAAAAATTTAACCCTAAGAAATGGATTTCTTAATCTCTTATAAATACCCTATCTCTTCTCTCAATCTTCTATAATTACTCTGTCTCTTAATCGG
>NW_021577062.1:0-226 GCF_001605985.2 Dendrobium catenatum
CTAATAGATTTTTGTTTTTAATTATTGGTATCATGCCAACAATCCTTGGAATAGTTGGAGGCCACCTACGCTCTTGACAAGGAACTTTTATTTGGTCCGGTGAACGTACGCTCCTCTACGTTCGGCCATCAATATTTTAGCGACAAGTAGCATGAAGAAAAGTCGCCGACCCGACCCGCTGTTTTTTGAGTTCTAGCGCGTGCTTTTTTTTAAATCCTTGACGAGC
>NW_021577063.1:0-1245 GCF_001605985.2 Dendrobium catenatum
TGTATTTCTATTGGAGTACTATGGGCAGTGGTTGTATTTACTCTCTCTTCTATTTTTGGCTGGGCTTTTGGTGTTGCAATCTGCTGTAGTTTGGTCGTTGGTTTTTGGAGCTTTAGTTAGGCTGTTGAATTTTTTGTATGGTTGATTGTTGATTTTGCATTTATTTTGAGGTGGTTGTTTAAGCTATTTTTTTTTGGCCATTTTTTTGTTCTAGGTTATCAACAGTTTTCTTTGCTCAATATTTTTCAATAGTTGTGCTAGTTTCATGTTTGTTGTTCCCTTTTCAGGTGGTTATTATTGTGGCTAGTGTGATGTGGTGACATTTTGTTGCTTAATTTTAATTTACTGGAGGAAGTTTGGGGTTGGTGTTTGATATGTTATCTGGTGAGTTTGTTTTTCTGCTAGGTTGGATGTTTTGATGTTGGTGTGTGTTGTTGATGCATTTGGTAGATTAATTTTTGTTTGTTGGAGGTTATTTGGGGTTTGGCTCAGTTTGGCATATTGTTAGTTTGTTCATGCTGACTCGTTGATGCTTTATATTATTTTTTTAAGGTGATTAAGTCAATTATCTTTGTATTATTTTTTTAGATGGGTCCTATTATTGGTGGATTTGATTTTTTGTATAGGATGTTTCCAACTATTTTCTTTGGATGGAATAACTATTGGTGGAGCTTTTTCTGTGGATTTCCTAGGTTGTTGTGGGTTGGATGTTTGATGTGCTACTTTTTAAAAAAAAATTATGGAGCTCTTTTTACTATTGCTTACCTTCTCATGGGCATTTTTTTTGGGATATTAGTGGACCTTGATTTTTTTCCTTGGTTCCTGAAAAGCTTCTTGTTTATCTCAGCTTTTAGTTGCTTCTAATTTTTTGGGTTTGGCTTCTTTCCTACCTTTCTTCTAATTCTTTTTTATTTTTATTTTTTGCTTTTATTGTACTTAATCATGGATCTTTGACTCTTAGATTTTTTTTATTGTATCTCTATGAGCATTAGTGGGTTATCGATCACTTTAAGTACTTGAAATTCATTTTGATGTACTAACACGTAAGCCCATAATTGGGCTTTCTCCAAAAAAAAAAAAGTTATCGAAAGAGATGACCTACTTATCAATGAACTGGATAACTAGAGTCATCAACCCATCTAGAGTAATCTCAATCATTCAAAATAAACTTCCAAAAGAAGAAAACATTTTAATGACTATGACATATCCCAACCTTACACTTCAAAGTCTATTATAGAGGACTTA
>NW_021577064.1:0-228 GCF_001605985.2 Dendrobium catenatum
CTGAACTTCCGAAATTGAGAGAGGGATCGTGAGGAGGTTGCTAATGAGATAAGCGACGGGTTTGGCGGTTTTTTTTGTTCTGCAAACTGGAGAGGAGTGATGGAGTAGGGAGTTTGAGATGAGAGGGATATGTTCTGTGCGTGTGAATGGCAGTGTGAGGGTGCTGGGTGGTTTGCGAAAATAAGAGGGAGAGAGAGAGACGTGGGAAGTTGGTTAGACCGGCCAAGC
>NW_021577065.1:0-291 GCF_001605985.2 Dendrobium catenatum
CACGTCTCTTCTATGCACCGTTTAAATAACAGTGATTAAAGATATTGAACCATAACTTGCAGCCATATAACACATTATGACTTGAATGGACCTTACAACTTTACAAGCAATATGATGGGATAGGCTATTGCAAGCTATATGAAATGTCACTTAACATTAAACAAGACATTATAAGGATTCTATGCTCTGAATGTCACAAACCATATGAGGAATCTAATGTCCACAACAACTGCATATTAATTGTTTGTTAAAGAGGAATACAATGTCCATAAGAATTACACATTTAACTCG
>NW_021577066.1:0-1197 GCF_001605985.2 Dendrobium catenatum
GCGTTGTTATAGATTTTATTGACTATTCTAAATGATCCCGTACTTCTAGCATGTAATTTCCCGGACGAATCCGCACCATTACTAAGTTACCAACTTTAATAGATTTAAATTGTCGTTTAGAACCAGCATAAAGTTTATACTTATTATTGCTCTATTCAGTTAGGCGTGCAATTTTCTTAAGAAAGTCATGCAGATGTAATGCAAATGCGGCATGTGCTATGTGAATTCATATGTCTAAAATTCAAGGCTCAACAAGATGAACATGAGGTGGTGCAAGAGATTCGATATGCAAGATGAATGAAATATGAATTCACACAAATTTTAAACAAAGAAAATTTTGGAAGACAACAGACTACGAAACACACGCAACAACATACTAACTCACACGAACACATAGCTAGAAAAGGTGGACGAGTCACTAAAGCGAAGCTAGACTCTCCCAATTGCCACTAGAGGGTGCACTAAAGTTGTGGACAGCAAACCCCATTAGTGGATAAAATAGTCTAGATGACTAGGAAGGATATCGGGTCGAGGGCAGCACCTAAACGCTAAGGTTCCTAGCCTAAAAGTCCACTAAACGAGTGCAGGAGTGCTGTGGACAGCAACCTACAGCAGTTGGGGAAGTTGTCTGAGTTGTCTAAGAGTTGTGGGCAGGTTATATGGTGTGGAAAGCAACTTAAGAAAGGTTTTAGGATCACCTAAAGGCCACTAGATGGTGCAGCAAATTTCTGGACAGCAAAGTTCAGTCGTTGCTTAAGTTGTCTAGGTGTTTGGAATGGTACGAGGCAGTGGGCAGCACCCAAACAAAGACTAAAAAGTTCACTAAACAATGGCTAAATGCTGCTGGAACAGAGAGGACAGCAGTTAAACTCAAGGGTGTGGTTGTCCTAAGCAATTAGAGACAATGTGGGTTTAATGGCAGCACCCCTACTCTATCTAGAATGCCTTAAACTTTACTAGATGCGTGCAGGAAATGATACACTTACGAAACTAGCCTACAGTTCACTAGATGCGTGCAGGGAATACAATTACAGCAGTGAAAACAGTGAAAATTTTCTATCTAAGCATTGATATGCATGCAAGATTTAAGGTTTAACGCAAGGCTAGACCCTAGGATGTTTTTCTAGTACATGACATGCATGCCTACCATGCTCTGATACCAAATATGATGTGAAACAATCCATGCGAAAGTGATTT
>NW_021577067.1:0-307 GCF_001605985.2 Dendrobium catenatum
ACTTGCTCCACACAGAGGATCGAAACTGGCAAACTAAGATGGTGACACGAAGGACGTACTCCACCACTAGCGAGTGTGGATCAGGATGGTGCCACGAAGGGCGTACTCCACCACTAATCCGTAAGTCAAATGCCAGGGTGGTGCCACGGAGGGCGTACTCCACCACTAGCGGGTGTGATCGTAAGAGAGGGAATGATTTGACCTTAAGGAGAGGGCGAAGAGCGTTAAAAAAAGAGACTTTAAAAAAAGGAAGAATCAAGTTGGAAATCGAGAAAGGGAAATTTTATTAATTGATAAAATGGGCTAC
>NW_021577068.1:0-293 GCF_001605985.2 Dendrobium catenatum
AAACCCTTAATGAAACCAGAGAAAACTTTCGGCTGTTCTTCTACAACAAGCAAGATGGAATGCTCAAGAATTCCATTATGATGAAAGCGCCATTAGTCTTTTGGTTGAGTGGCACTACCTTGTTAATAATCCTCATTCTTCCATGCCGAGGTCCATTGTGTATTCCATGGACATCAACGGTTATTTCATATTTCTCTTCATCAACTGGTTTCATTGCGCTCATGCAAGCTTTGATCCCTGAGCAACGGAAAAATATTAGATTTCAATGCAAAATTCAACTGCACCTATTAGGG
>NW_021577069.1:0-274 GCF_001605985.2 Dendrobium catenatum
CAAGGAAACATAAGTAGGAATTTTTCAAGGAGAAAGCTCAATGTTTAGCATTTATTAACGGGTCAAAGGAAGGAAAGTAGGAGGTGTCGGATTCTGAGAAGCCCAGAGACAACCTCAATCTATCCTATATTGGGCTTTATATTTTAGGAGAAAATTTTATATTTAAGTTGACATTTTATTAGAAATTTGGGATTTTATATTCCCGTATGGTGAGGACTTAAGATCTAAAAAGAATCCGCCTCAGAACCTAAATCTAATTTGGGTACTATAAAAT
>NW_021577070.1:0-226 GCF_001605985.2 Dendrobium catenatum
GTTTTGGTTTCTGAGAATTTAGATTGGTGGTTTGTTGTTTTGCTGAGCTGTTGAGCTCACTCTTGTTTTCTGTTGAGCTCGCGATCCGGCTCGGGCGGGATCCGTCCCCGTCGGGTCGGGTCGTGACAAACTTTAGTGGTATCAGAGCACTGGTTTTGGAAACTGGTTGGATTGTAAAACAGAGCTCTTGGAAGTGATCAATGAGTCTGTCTGGGGGTAGTTTTGG
>NW_021577071.1:0-341 GCF_001605985.2 Dendrobium catenatum
TATCAACCAAAACAGAACCAGAATCAATTAAGACGTTCGGAACAACATCAACTGAATCGGAATCAACCAACTTAGCAGTATCTAAATTTAAAGGCATAACAACAGTATTCAGTCCATCAATAACGTCCACGTGATCAACCTCCGCACCCTCCCTAAGCAAAGACGAGGCGTTAAGCTCAGTAATCACAGGTTCAGACAAAACACCAGCATTATTAACAACATTAAACTTCACCCCAACCGCCTCAGCTAACACCGGAGCATCAGTAACCATATCCCCCCAGCAGGAGTAGGAACATCCAAAACCGATCTGCACGACCCATTAGCATGCCCGATACATTTGC
>NW_021577072.1:0-386 GCF_001605985.2 Dendrobium catenatum
ATGTGGCATGCTAGGACACATCTCACACACTTGCACCATCCACCGTAGTACACATTAGGTGTGGAGACCTAAGATACATGATTCACAGCATGCCATATCTGCATTGCATTCTACTTTTCTTAAGAAGGGGCCCAAACCGGTTTTGATTCCTAAATCTGACTGTTGTTGAATTTTGTAGGTGTGCTCTCACCAAAGAGCTCGTGGGAGCATAGGATAACTGGACCTAAGGAGGCTGGCAGCTCAAAATTGCTTAAACTCGCTGCTTTATAACTTGCTTGAAATTTTTAGTTTTTGTGTTATTTTTTTGTGCTAGTTTTATGCTTGCTTTGTGTTGTTCTAGTTTTCTTTGTTTTCATTTTGTTTGTTTTTTGTTTGTTTGGTGTTAC
>NW_021577073.1:0-228 GCF_001605985.2 Dendrobium catenatum
TTTCCCTCCTAAACTTCCTCAAAATTGCTTCCTAAAATTGTCCCGCAAGCCGCGCGTCTCGAGCGGCCTCCGCCCAGGCGGAACTTCCGCCGTTTTGGTGTATGGGCCGGTCCCGCATGGACCGGCTAGACTGGTCCACTGGACCGGTCTAACATATTATATTCAAGAAAACCTAATAAAGATTTTTTATGTATCAGTTTCATAGAACCTCTTTTCCTTGATTATGTT
>NW_021577074.1:0-2151 GCF_001605985.2 Dendrobium catenatum
TGATGACAAATAACTATTAGGATATTCAACTCAAGCCGATTAATGAAGCCTAAAGTAAAGGAGAATAGTATGGACCAAGTAATGTAAGTTTTACTAAAAATAAACATGTGGTACAAACACTAAATAATGGAGTATAAATAAAAATAATAATATAACAAAATAACACAGGCACACTAACACTATTCCCCCTTTTGACATCACAAAAAAGAAGACTAAGAAGAAAAAAAATAAACAATTCAGAAACTAACAGTAGTACAGAAGATGATCAGAAGGTGCCCCAAAACATAAAAACCAATTAAGAAAATAAAAATAACACAATGAAAAGACAGTAAAAATTATGGAAAGAACAAAAAAATAAAGGTTTTTTTTTTTAATCAATGCAAGAATATGATAACTGTTCCATGCAATTGAATTTAAAAATTAGTAAAAAATGAATGAACATCACTAGAATATGAAAAATGATAGAACAACCGATCTGTTACCCCTTGCTCGAACCTTTTATAGGGCAAATCATCTTTTAAAAACAAAGAACTAATTTAGAAAAAGCAATTGAATAAGAAAAGTGGTATGTTCAAAACATTGTTCTAGAAAATTTTCTTACATAATAGTGTAGAAAAGTAATTAGTCACAATAATTAGTTTCAAAATCAAGTCTTTGAAAATATCAAATGATATACGAAATCTTTTAAAATTTAAAGATTTTTGAAAGAGAAGGCAATTTTATTTCTTTTGGGCTCATTTTATACCTCTTTTCAATTGTTTTGACATACTTTGCTCATCTTTTGATTTTCGATACATTTTGTGTATCTTTCGATTTTGGCGATCATTACGCATCTTTTTAGTTTTTTTCCTTTTTTTGGCTCATTTTATGTCTCTTGCCATTTTTACAAGCTTGCTCTCTTTTGAAACCTTTAAAGACTCTTAGTTGTGAGAATATCTTATTAGAAAAGAAAAACTCACACTCTAATATAAATTGGAGTAAACCACAAAGCAGAATCATATTCATAAGATAGATGCATCAACATGATTAAGAAAGCTTAAAAATGATTTAATAACTTTGAACATTATTCACATAAAATAGATTACTATGGGAAGATGGAAAAGACCTCAATTCAAAGTCTAATTATTAATTAAAAAAAAATTTCTTAAAAAGAGAATTACACCGCTAAAAACACGTTTACTTCTCCCTATATACTGAACAATCATTCACATTTGTCACTTCAGTCATGGTTAAAATTCTAGCGACGTATCACGATCGACTCTAATTATAACTCATCGCCCACCTTTACAATCTATACACCGGTCAAACTTATATTTAACATCCACTATCCGGCCCACAGTCTAATACAGATTTCATATATCTCAACATACTAGTTTCCACGTCATATTCCTCACCTTCCTACCCCCGACATCACCTACTCATATTTATTTCCTATTCAACTCATAATCTGAATAATCATTAAAATTAAGAGCTTGACATGTGAAGTCTATGTTATGGCTACATATTAAATGGAAATATAGTTAGTGTGTGGACAATATGGTCCACAATTTAGTAGTATAGCACTGAGCCTCATTTCATCATCTATCGTGAATATCCTGTTGGCATCTTTTCCATTCTCTGTGCAGTCCGTGCCATCATGCCTGCTCTCCTCATCTATCCCACAACTCCTCTCCCTCATATGACCCCTCCCTTTCTCAGCGACCTTTATCGCACCGGAGCTCTTGGCGTTTACCCCTGTTACCTGCCCACTCGACCTCGCTGACATCTTCCTACCACGTCCGCCTTTGCCCCATTTGTATCTTCCGGCCGATTGGGTGTAAATTGACTCCATGGCCGAAACTTGCATGCTTCTACCTTCACACTTTTTCTTTTTTCTTTTTTTCTTCTCTCTTTTTTTTTCTAACTTTTTGTTTTCTTCTTATTTTTTGGTTCGCTTTTTGGTTCCGTTTCTTTATTGTTCTTTTTCATTTTTTTAATTTACAATGTTTTTCTTTTCTGTTTCCTTGTCCTTTCAAAATTTTTTTTTTTGTATTGCAGCATTGAATCTCTTTTAAAACTTTTTTGGGCTTTTTAAAAACTTTATACAATGATTGATCCTTAATCACTAAAGAAAGAAATATCATGATTGTTTCCCTATTTCTAACTCTTTTA
>NW_021577075.1:0-306 GCF_001605985.2 Dendrobium catenatum
ATTAGAGGTGCTATCTTACCCAAAGCCTGTCAAAAGTACATTTCAAGGATTTGCTCTAAATTTCTTTTCTTTGGCAATCTGACGGACAAGAAGATGCATATGATTTCTTGGAGTGTTACTACGCCTAAGTCCAAAGGGGGGCTTGGTATTCCCTCTCTGGACTCGATGTATCATGCTGTAGCATTCTCTTTTATTTGGAGATTGATTAATACTAATTCTCTGGTGGGCTGCTGGTTTAAGAATAATTATGAATCTCCCTGGAAGCCTCCTCCTTCTTCGGCTTCTAAATTTTGGAAATATATATGC
>NW_021577076.1:0-779 GCF_001605985.2 Dendrobium catenatum
GTACTCAGCCATATCGAATAATTCTTCAGAATCCAGGCGGGAAATGATTTCTGTAAGTTTTGGATTAGGATCTGGTTAAGACTTTGTATCCGGTTCACCTTCCATTTCTAGATCCTGGTCAATTCTCTCCTCTTCGACTATCCCATAACTAGTAGTCAGAAGAATGGCATCCTCAACGGGGAGAGGGACATATACCTCGGGGGGAGAAGCAGGAGCTTGTAAAGTGATAGCTCCTACATCTGGCAAGGTAAGGTCCTCAGACACGTGACTAAGGAGCCTAGGAATGACACTCGGACCTTGGGGATCATCAACTGGGGCAACAGGGGTGGTAGTCATTGAATCTTGAACTAAACTGGCTGTGGGAAAACTGTCAACTGTAACAACTGGGGTACTAGTCTGGACATCCATCAAGTCAACTGAAACCGGGGTGGGGTTGGCTGGAACTCGTTGGAGCTGGAAAATGAACTTAGAAGTTTTAGGAGGTGGTGGCAGACTCTCCAACTTAGTCCTCTTTGGCACATATTTCTTCTCAGGAGATTTGGGTCTTTTCCCTTTAACATCCAGATGTTTTAACGCTTCATTCCCCTTGGGGTTAACAATCACTGAGGCCAACCTTACAGCTTTGGGAGGGGGTACCGGGGGTCTTCCATGAGGATGGCGGCCTCTCTCGGACCCAGTCAACACAATACCCTCCGTCTTGGAAGAAGGAGGGCGTGGCGCCCAGTGATATCCATCAACTAGCACAGAAGTGGCAGGCTGCCTAACATATTTCTTGTTTC
>NW_021577077.1:0-263 GCF_001605985.2 Dendrobium catenatum
AATCCTGTCGGTTTGAATGTCATTAAAATTTAGGAGTTTGGTTTGTTGAATAAGGATTAATGCATTATAAAAGGAATATTTGGGTATTATTTGGATGAATATAAAATAAATATAAGTGATTTTTTTTAATATAATTTGATTTAAAGTAAAACGAATGTGAAGTTTAAAGATTATGATGAAAGTGGGTTATATTTGTCGTGGCTGTCGGTGGCAAGGGTAGTGGTGGTGGTCTGTGGCGTTGGTCATCAATGGAGGTTATGGTA
>NW_021577078.1:0-280 GCF_001605985.2 Dendrobium catenatum
GACAGATTTATCGTGGTTCGGTTAAATACGACCTGCATCCACTTCCTGAAGACTCCCTCTTCATGTATTACACTATTATCAAGTGACTCTCCTTTTGCTTCCATAACAAGGCGGAGAAACCTTTACAAAAACCTCTCTTCCAAGAATTCCTGATGCGATAGAGAACCATCATCCTTGCACACCCTCCAAGTGTCGGCAGAGAACAATCGTTCTTTCACACCTACCAAGTGTAGGCAGAATATCTTCATCCTTTTACATCCTCCAAGTATCGGCAGAGTAC